>NC_072483.1:40837500-41117500 GCF_027574615.1 Eptesicus fuscus
CTCATCATTAACTCACTAGAAAAGAAATATGAACACTGATTAAGAAATTTGTGTTAAAATTCCATTTCAAAGGTGAAAAGCATCTGAGAGGAATATACCTTGAGGCTATCATTGCTGGAACTGGCACTTCTATGGGACCTACATGCTCAGGGTAAGTGGTATCGACAATAAATATCCGCACAACAGGATTCTTAGCTCCAGCCTGACAAGAAAATAAAGGTAGATCAGCTCATAAAGTTCTAATTATTACCAACATTTGAAAGACATTTTAGGAATTTAGGCATGTTTTTATAAGATAAAAATGTTAAGTATATTTCTGTTGAAAAAATATAATTATAACATGACCAGGATTTTTACTTCAAATTTACTTGCAGGGCAATACTGTGTCAATCAGTGTGAAAACACATATTTTAAGTGATTAGTTAAGAAGCTTTGATTCAAGGAAAAAATATTTTGAATATGAAAATACAATTCTGTAATTGATATTTTCTTTTCTGATTTTTAAGGCAGATTATTTCCCATTTATGATGATGATGATAATTATTATCATTATTATCATTTCTCCCTTTGCTAGGGAGATTGTGGTTGGGAGGAAAGTGTAAAAATACACAGTGAAAGATACTTTTTGCTTTTTCCCTATAATTTGGTCCAGAAAATCACCAAATACTCAGTCTCCTAGCTGGTTACATTACTATTGCTATCATCCCTCCAAACTTAGGAAAGTTTCATCTCCAAATATGGAATTTACTAGAGGCCCAGGGCACCCTCTCCAATCTGGGACCCCTCGGGGGATGTCCAACTGCCTCTCACAATCTGGGACTGCTGGCTCTTAACCACTCACATGCCTGCCTGCCTGATGGCCCCTAACCTCCTCTGCCTGCCTGATGGCCCCTAACCACCCCTGCCTGCCTGTCTGATCTCCCCTAACTGCTTCCCTGCTGGCCTGATTGCCCTTAACTGCCTCTGTCTTGCCATGCACCTGGGACCCAGGATTCCCTCCTCAGCCAATCAAAGGCACCTGGGACCTGAGCTCCCCTCCCTCTGGCCGGCTGCAGGCACCCAGGACCTGGGCCAGCTTCGTCTGGGCTGCAGCTGAAGGTGCTGGCACCTGGGACCTCGAGGCAGGTGGCTTGTCCTTCTCCCGGGCCACAGCTGCAGGCGCTGGCATTGGCACCCGGGACCACGGGGTGTGCAGCTTGTCCCTCTCCCAGGTCACAGGCCTAGGAGCAGCCGCTGGCACCTGGGGCCGTGGGGCAGGTGGCTTGTCCCTCTCCTGGGCTGCAGCCCCAGCCACTGGTGTCCTGGACCACAGGGCAGGCAGCTTGGCCCTCTCCCCGGCTGCAGCCTGGCTGGTCCCCATTCCTCTCTCGCAAGCTCATTTGTACCTAGCTGGTCCCCATTCCTCTCTCCCCAGTGTTGAGTGTCTGAGCTGTTTTGGCGTGACAGCATGATGACCATTTGCATATTTAGCTCTTTATTATATAGGATAATTTTCTTGTTTTGTCTTTTCTATGCTATTATATATATAAATTTATTACATATAAATTTATATGACAGTATAGTTCACACCCAAACAGCTTCTTAGAGTTTCTCTGTTATTTTACCACAGAAAAAGAGAATCTTGTAATTGTTAAATAACTTAAATCAACTATTTAGGTCAGTAGTCTTAAATGACTCAGTGCTGTTTGGATTTATCTAAGGACTTGTACACATTTTCCTCTGACCCCCTGTTTTACTGAAGGCTCAGCTGGAATTTCTTGCTTCTTCCAACTAGTCTCACCTCTCAGTCCAAAGTCAGATGATTTAGCAACTTTAGTCTTCAAAGAAACATGGGAATTTGGGTCCCAACTTTTCTGTCAGTGCCAGTTACTCCTCAGTTCTTCATTGATTCCTACTCCCTTTCACCCTCCTAAAGATCCAAGTCCTTTTACATCATGGATCCCAAGTATTACACCTCTTGCTTCCAAACAGCTCCAGCTCCAGACTTTATAGTCAGCCCTTGAGAGGTCTCCTACCTAAACACTCATCTCTATTCCTTAATGTTTCTCCAATGACTTTAAAGTGAATTTTAAACTGCCTAACATTTCTATTTCTGTCCCTATGGCCACTTTGGAATCTGCTTGTGTGTAGGTACTTCCATCTCCTCTTTGTCACATAGGGACCCACTGGATCCATTGATGGCAGTGTTCCAGGGCAAGTAAAAACAATGGGGAGAAAAGGACATTGTACTACAATCTAAAACCACTTTCACGCCTTGCGCAAGAGGAGAATTTGTGATTTGATCTCCTTTCAGATTTATTGTCTAAATTAAATTAGGACATGATGCTCTCCACTGAGATCTGGCCATTCTCCAACTGCACATACAGGTCTCTCCAGACGTGGGAATAAATGAAAAGTATGTACACTAAGGCTTCTAGAATGTTTATGCAAAAATCTTTGGGCTCACACCCAGTCTAATTCACTCAAGGCTCACAAATTTAAGCCACCTTGTATGCCCAGAAAAGATCATAACTCATGCTTGCTTCTACCTGACAGGAACATCAAGTTCAACATTTGTATTCCCCATTCTAGCTTGCATTTACATGAGAATTCAAGAAGGAACTGCAAAACAGAACTTTACCCTGAATTTGGAGCATGAAATATGAAAAAATTAAATTTAAGTTAAGCTTGTTTTTCCTCCATGATCTAGACCATATGTTTTTCAAAGCTTCTGCAATAGAATTTAGCAAAGACTACTTCATCCAGCACAACCAGATGTCCAAAGCAACAGATGTCCACATAAATAATAGATCACAGTACAATGTTTGCTTTACAATGCACAAGGATAAGAAGCTCTCCAAACTTGTTGATCCCACCTCTATTCATGGTATTGGTTGCTCATTTTGACACCAAGGAAATAGAAGCATCTGCTAAAAGTATTCCACATACCTTTGGGTATGGAATATTTACTGTCCTAGGATATTGCTCATCACCATAATAGGAATAGGCAATAACTGGTATTTCTGTATCATTAAACTCTGCATATGCCAAAAATTTTCCATTTGGAGACCACCAGAGAGCATATTTTGTAGCAAGCATTTCCTCTGAAAAATAAATACTAACATATTAATATAATTGGCATTTCCTCTTAAAATCATTATAAATATTTCAAAATACATTGTATATATCCATTATTGCCCAAAATAATTTATTTAATGTAGATGCAATATATGTCCTACTTTGGTTATTAAAAGATAAATAATCTGGGTTTAGAGGAATGGTTTAGCCTCATACCCCTTATCAAACAGTCTTCTTAGGATTTGACATTAATCAGAAATGTAATTTAAAAATAAATAATAAACATATTAACAAGAATTAATTTTTCCCTTTGGGGCAGCTTCTGGTTCTTATAGTCACCTAAAATAGCCAAAACAAGGAAACTGTAATTGTACTACAGAGTAACATAAACATTGAATGTTGACTTTCTCTCCTGGGAATATTATTTTTTTTAAAAAAAGTTAAGTAATATATTTATTTAATAAAACGTAAAGACCAGAAAACCTTTTAAGGTCCAGTTATTTCCTGGATCTTACAGAACCTAGAAAGAAGACAAAATTCACAGAAGTATAACAAATTAAGGATATTTTCCTGCAAAATAATATAAACAGTTGTTTAGTTTTGGAAAAAAATATTTATTTCTTAAGAAAAAACAAACCTGAGAAAATGAACTAACACAGCATTTAAGGACCATAAACTTCTTGGAATATAAATTGTTACTGCCACTTTATAATACTCATTAAAAATAAACTCTACCAGTCTGATAAGATTTTGTTCTTTCAGAACATGCACGTCCTGTTCATAGCACAGATAACAGCTTTCAGAAATGCCACCATTCATCTCAGCAGCATAGCACTCATCTAAATGCTACTAAATGTATGCAATTATTTTCAATTAAAAGCCTAACATAGCAGCAGTAGAAAGAAGAATACAGCTTACCTTCATAAACCCAGTCTGGGATTCCATTAAATATTTTATTTTCTTTTCCATTATATGTTATTTGGAAAGGTGGGTTTTCTGGTCTTTGTTTCAAATAGATATTGTTCTGATACACATATGCCTGGAAGTGGTGGTAAGCTAGTTAATACAGGGAAATTCCGTAAGAAATACAATGAAGTCTGTATATTTGTGTTAATTATTGACCTAATGACGTTTAAAAGTGTAGCAATTCAGATGCATAAAGACTCACAAGTACTATCTCACTTTAATAGGTCAAAAAACAACTGACTCCCATTATCATCTGTTATGATTTTTAAAGTCTATATCAAATAAAGTCCACTATTTTATTTGTGGTTTTATTACCCAAGTAAATAATTATATATTTATTAACAGAAAGTAAAATCAATCTCTGAATATTAATAGCTAGCCAGATCTAATCTTTATTTAGAGTCCTTAAATAAGAGCTTGGACAAAATTTCATGTTGTCTGAAGCTAGTCTGGGAAACTTGTGAAAACCATATTTTTCCTGAGCTTTCTGGCACAACGCATTCTGGCTGAGTATAAGGATAAAGTTTCTGACTGAGATATTTAAAGTCTATCCATGAGCTTGAGATTTTTGCGGAATTCTTAGATGGGTTTCAATTTATCAAAACTCTTCTTGTTTTTAACCACTAAAAAATAGTAATACATTTATTGTTTTTTCTTTTAAGTAAGGGAATTTAACAAAAGCCAAAACCAAATGGCTCCTCTTTTATGTAAATAATTCAACACTTCTATAATTCAAACACTTACTAATTTACTCCCAGTAGGTGACCAGCAAATATACTGAATGGGACGCGGAAGCTCATTTCTTCTTACAAAATCTCTAGAAGTAAAGAAAGATGGAAAGAAAAACCACACACAAAACCTTGCTGTTCAATGAAAAAAAAATCTTTATAAACAGAAAAAAATAAACAAACAATAAAAACCAAGAGTCATTCTCTCTGCTTCTTCAAACCTAATGGAAAGAATGTGGCCACTCGGGACTGGAGAGATGGGGTGGTAGTGGTAGCTCTTCATTAGTTACTTAGAAGTCATGTAACTTCTCCAGGTCTCCGTTTTCTAGCCTTTGTAGGGAGATGAACAGATTAAAGATTTATAGACTGTGAAAGTGGGAATATCTCTAGAAATTATCTAATGGAATTCCATTTTGTAGAAAATAAATGTGAGGTTAGAGAAATAGAATGACTTTTAAAAACCACATTGTTAGTCCTTGGCAGAGGCCCAAATTAAACGCAAGTCTTTGGCCCTCTTTTGTACACACCAGGTAGGATGGTTGCTGGAGTGCCTTCCTGCTCTGAAATTCTACAATGGTGCTGAAGTTTAATAAGTACTCTTGCGCATTCCCATTCACAACCCCATCTCTGTGAATGCACATGCATTTCAAATTTTTGAAAATAAGATGCCATTTGACAATCTCCCCAGAGATCTGACTTGAAATCAGAAACAGAAAGGAACATTCGATCTAAGCTAAACTGAAAAACAGATTGTATACTAGGCAGTATGCCTTAAGCTTGCAAAGTCCTACAACCATAGGGAAACTTCAAATATCTTTTTAGCCAAAAACCTCACCTTGATCCTTAGAGTCACCTTGCAAATTATCAGTGGACTGATTTGCATTGGGGAGCTTTTGCACTTCTTCAGCAGGAATGTGTTCAGATTTCATGTATTGAAGAGTCATAAGATGCCATGCTTAAGTTTTAATTATCTTCTTGAAGATCATATTAATAGTTTCATTTAGATTTGGAAGCAGCCCAAGAGTCCATCAATAGATGAGTGAATAAAAAAGCTGTGGTACATTTACACAATGGAATACTACCTAGCCATAAAAAAGAAAGGAAATCGTACCCTTTGCAACAGAATGGATGGACCTGGAGAACATTATGCTATGTGAAATAAGCCAGTCAGAGAAAGACAAATACCACATGATTTCATTCATATGTGGAATTTAACAAACAAAATATAAACAGATTCATAGATAGAGAACAGACTGATAGCTGTCAGAGGGGTGGGAGGGTTGGGGAACTGGGTGAAAAAGATGAATGGACTAAGCAAAACAAACAAGCAAACAAATACCTCATAGAGAGACAAGAGTATAGTGATTACTAGAGGAGGAGGATGGGGGAGATAGAAAAGGGTATAGGGGACTAAACGGTGATGGGAGGAGATTTGCTTGGAGTGGTGAGCACAATACAATATACAGATTATGTCCTATAAAATTGTACACCTGAAACCTATATACTTTTATTAACTAACTAGAGGCCCAGTGCACGAAATTCATGCAGGGGAGGGGCTGGTCCTTCAGCCCGGCCTGTACCCTCTCCAATCCAGGACATCTTTCTCATAATCCGGGACCACTGGCTCCTAACCGCTCACCTGCCTGATTGCCCCTTACCATCCTACTGCACAGGCAAGGAAATAACCCAACGGGAAAACGTTCTTCAACTGATTTACAATTCTGTCTCAAGCCAGTGTGCCTGTGACCTTTGACATTGTAACACTGCCTGATGTTGCCAAATGCTGTGGCATCATCTGCCCAGTCATGTAGACAGTGCCAAGCTGCAAATCTCAGCACACAGTCTCTTCATGACCCAGAAGTCAGCAGGTGGTCATTTTCTGTGTTTTCTAAATAATTCACAGCAGGAGAGGAAGTGGCAGAGGCTGCTTTTCAAATGCTGTCATTTCCTCAGTATCCCTTCCCTTGCCTGAAACCAGAACCATGCTCATTTTCTCCATGGTAAATTGTTATAGACTCTTCCAAGGCACACAGAACATTTGCAGTTAGTGGTACCCAATTTTGTCTTAAATCTCAACAAATTTGTCATCCCTCACTTTCTAAATTATTGTATATTTAACTGACAAAAAAAAAAACAATCTGTCAAATTAATAGTTGTGAAGGAAAAAAACCAACAACAGTGGTTTGATTAAATTCACTGCACAAAAGCTAAATATTTACAATGATTCTAGGCCTTAAAGCTTATACAAACCATGATTAAAATATTAGTATTGCCGTATTCTTTTGGAATTCTGTTTAATTTGGTGAACCTCAACATAGGACTTTGAGAATTTCAAAATGGTTAAAAGAAAAATAAGAAAATAATGCATGCCTTTCTTAAGGCATTAAGTAATTCAGTACACTTTTTTAATTGTATTGAAAGAATAGGTTTTCTCCTCATGAGTCTGAATGTTTCTTGAGAGTAGGGTTGGTGACTTCAGCTCATTTGTACTCTTCCAAGTATGCTTTTCACAAAATAAGTCCTCAATAAGTAACTCTTGTATTTGGTGACAAAGGGGATCAGAGAAGAGAAAGATTCAATGCATTAGATGAATTTAGATTCTACTTTATGTACTAGTTCCTATTTCTTAATTTGACAGTTTAAGAAGATCAGAGTTAGTCTCTTCTGAACATTTAAAAGAAGTAGGTAAATATATTTTTTTGAACTTTTGTGCTCTTGCTAAATAAAAGGGGAAATAGACCATAAGATTTTTAATACCTCTTCAAGATATATAATTATTTTCCCTTTTATATAACACAAATAGGATATCGCATTAAGATGAGTAACTAAACCAATTCATTGTCCATTCTTAGTCAAAGTTATTTTTCTGAAGTGCAAATCTGATCATGTCATTTCCCATTTGAAACTCTTCAGTGATTCCCTATTGTCATCAGAATGAAATGTAAACTCCTTTTAATAGTTTCCTCATTATTATTTGGCCCAGGCTTCCTGGCCTCAACTCCTTTCCAACCTTACACCACCTCCCAGTAGTCATACCCTCCTCCAGTTTCAACTCAACTGACCTACTTTCCGTTTCCTGAACCTTTCATGCTCTCCATTCCCTTTGTGTTTTTAGATAATATTCCTTCTGCCAGGAATTCTCTTTCTCAGTTCTTCTCCTACTGACTTATTTGTATATTTTTTCTGTTTGAAATATATTGTAAATAGTTGAACATACAAATAAAGAAAACAATATAATAGATGTCAATTTATCTACCATCTAAATTTGAGATATTAATATTTTGCAATTTTTTTTAAAAAAGTAATTTAGAATCAACTAACAGAGTATATGTTCAGATACAACTAATGGTCTCCCTCCCTTCTGCTTCCTTCCAATGAAGTAGACACCTTCCTAGAAACAGTGTATCATTCCCATGCATGTTTTGTGCTTTTACTACTTATGTTTATTTCCGTAAATAATATATTTGTAATTTGGTGTTCAGACCTATGGGGGAACTATATTGTCTATAAAAATGCAAAATATTAGCCAAATAAAAAGGTGAATATTGCATAGGAATATTTCCTTGAATTTCTTAATTTATGGGTGCACATATATTGTAAAGAAGCAAGAAGCTAAGATCAGTAACAGGATAGTCAACCTCAAATCAGAGTTTGGAATGAAAAGTCTATATAATAGAGTTAAGTAGTACTCATAAATAGACATGAAGTTTTACCCATTCCTAAGGTCATAGATGTGATATGTTGCTGTATAAGAGTATCGCCAAAGCTGTCAGAAAGAAGAGAGGCAAAGACAAATTTTAATTTTTTAAAAGCTTATATCAGGAATGTATAGTCATAGGTCATTCAATTCAAGGTTCAGAATTATGAAAGAACTATTTTCACAGGGCACTAGGAAGAGTATGTTTCAATTCATAATTAGTCTTCATTTAAAGTATTTTACTGTGGACTTTTGTGCTGTTTGTCCATATCCCAGAATTCAGCCCTCACTCCATAATAACCATATTCAGTCATTTCTTAATATAACAAGCTTTTCTTTGACATGCTCTATAGAATTTTCCCCTCATATTTTACCTTGACTGAAGTAAAACCACCATGATTTCCATGGCCCATAAGCAGTACCCTGCATCTGACACCCATAAGACAGGGTAAAAAGAATTTCATTCAATGTATAGTTTTATTGTAAAATGCTTGCCTTTCTTTGTGTTTTTTTTTAATTAATAGAATTTTTTTTTCCAAAAAATAGGAGAGAGAGAGCATGTAACTCCTCCTTAAAAAACTAGTGGTTTTTTTTCTCATAAGTATACTTATATTGTGGTTAGTGAATAATGCAGGTATTTTTTGGATTTTGTTTCTTAAAAGGGCGTTCAGACTCTTGACAAAGAAGGGCCAGTAGATGGACTTTTCATTCTGAATATTAAGGGAGTTTTGCATCTCAAGTAGGATATGAAAAATGACAGTTAAAACTAAAGGTTCTTGATCTAAAAATAATTGTTGAATGCTTAATTCAATAGTGAATTCCCTTGGTCTTTTACAAAAATAAAAATCATCTTGAAGATGTATAAATAGAAAAAACAACAACAAGTTATTGAACTTACCCTGCAACTTCAGTCAGGAGAGGAAAATTAAGTAAGGGCAAATGGTCTGGTTTGTGGGATTCTCCTACATGAAGCTTTTGGAGACAGATTTAAACTTCTGGTCTATTAATGACTGTATGTCATCTTGCTTGAGCAAGTGAGTTAAATAAGTCACATCTTGATTTTTTTCATTTTAAATAGTAAGCGTTTATGAGGTTAAAATGTGGGAATTAAAATCGCTTTAGAAATACAAAGATAATTCACCCCTTTCTGGTGAATATCTGTGCCCTCAAATAAAGTGTTTTCCCAGAGGAAACTAGTTGCTACAACTTGCTGATAACCAGATAAGTAAGCTAAATGATTTGCTTATGTTTCAGTTATGCTTTTTGGGCTCATCTAGAGCCCACATTAACTTCTTGAGTATTTAGAGATAAAAATAGACTCTTGCTTCTTCTTACATTTATAAACCAAACTGTGGATTAGTAAGAGATATAACCAGATATATCCAAATTAAATAGTCAATACCTTTGAATAATCACTTTCTAGATATGCAAATTGCCGATCAGGTGATAAGCCATAATTTGAAGCATTCACACTTTTCTGAAATTATGAAAAAATTGATTAGGATGCAGAAAAAATAACATGTTAATTTGTAGTTCTAACATAAAAACACCTTCGATATATCCTACTTGCATTTATCTTCAGTGCAATTTTAAAACATTTATGCAGTACCTACTGTATAAGAAGAAACTTACTAGATATTATGGGAGGACGATATAATAAAGATATACTTTGTGATTTTAAGAAGTTTATAATGTTAAACTTGTAAATAAGTAACTTAAATTGCAAATTAGTTCTATAAAAGAGATATAAATATAACTTTACAAAAGCATTAAGGAAGAAGTGCTTGTATCCAAAATGAGAGTAATTGCTTGCATAGACGAGAGGAGGAGAGTGTCATCTGACTGTGGCTTTAAAAGATTAGTGGGCTCTTGAGGGGAGAGAAAGTAGGAGGGTTGAGAGCCTAAGAGGACTGAGTAGCATGTGCATATTTATTCTATGTCAGGCACGGTCCAAAGCACTTTCAAATGTTACTTCACTTAATTCTTACATTAACCCAAGGAGGTATTATTACTCCTACTTTACAGAAGAAACTAAAGCTTGGTAGTGTTAGTATAGTGTGGAACCTCACCAAATTTTCCACATGTTGTAAGTGACAGAGACAGGATTTCAGCCTCAGTATGCCTGACTACAGGATTGAGATCTTAACTCTTATCTCAAACCATATTATTTCCACAGAGGAAGAAAGATGCTGGGTGATTCAGAGGAGGGAAGGGAAGGCGTCTAGTGTGAGGAGAAGGGAGAATTAAAAGAGAAGTATAGTGGGATGGAGCTGAGAAGGCAGGTTGGGTCCAGATCAGGTGCTAAAAGTTTGGGCTCTTTCTTGATCAGTGAAGAGCTGGCAAAGTCTTTTGAGGAAGAAGATAATGTTGTATACATACCATGGTGGTATTACTCAAAATGGTATATGACTCTCCTGTTTCAATATTATAAAATACTATGTTATTATCTGTAGATTGATGGAGATACTCTTGTCCTTTAAACAAGAAGGAAAACAAAACTTGAAATAATCTCCCTTAAGAGGAACTACATTTATAACAAAGAGAAACCTCTCTTATTTCACAGACTTATTTTGTTTTTCCTCTTTGTTCAGTATATATTACTTGGTCAGATTTAAAATAAGTTAATTGTAAAGGGAGAAAAGAATACTTTTTTCTACTTTCCACAAAGATGCCCTATTTGTTAATAGCAGCCCTATCCTAACCAGTTCAGTGTGGTGGAATAAAATTGTATTTTATCTGTGTTACAAAGAGGATAAACTAGTTTTAAATGGCAAGTTTCTTTTGCAGTAAAAATTCATTTAATTTGGGTTATGCATGGTTGAATTTAAAACCTTTTTTATGTGCATTTTATTTTCTAAAGAAAAAAATAAAAATATTTTATTTTGTTTAGTGGCTCTTTAGACAAACTATAATGTCATAAATAATTTAGTTGACTTTATTATTTTTGATTAGCTTTATTTGGCAACATCCTATTTTACAAAATATCAATTTTATGGTCCTTAAAGGATTTGTTTTTAGGATAAAATTTGTCCATTTCTGTGATTATCAAGATTAACAAGGATTTCTCTTTTGGTAAAATTCTCATGACTTCTCCTAAATAGGTGTTTCTCTTCCATTCTGAATAGCTATACCATATGCTCAGATTTTTGTAACAATTCTCAGCTTTTACTTTTCTGCTAAACTCCTATTGGCCTCATTATTGGGGGGAAATCTGGTCTAAAAGGTTCTGTCAAAAGTGCTTTGCTGGTCACTTGACTTATCTAAATAATTACTCTTTTTCCCCCATGTAAATTGATCTGGCTTTTGTTACCATAGAATACATTGGCACTAAAAGCAAAATCAAAAAACATACATTTTTTTTTGCATTATGTTTTCTGATATATATTTTTTTTATTGTTTAAAGTATTACAAATACTAGTACATATGTCTCCTGTTTTCCCTCATTGACCCCCCCCCACCTCCCCTACCCCCTGGCACTTGCCCTCCCCACCCCCTCCCCCGTGTCTGTGTCCATTGGTTATGCTTATATGCATGCATACAAGTCCTTCTGTTGATCTCTTACCCTCCAACCCTCCCCTACTTTCCCCACTGTAGTTTGAGATTTTTTTTAAAAAACCCAAAAGTAAAAAAAAGTTCACCTACCTGAAATCCAAGTTGGAAAATATGTCCAATAAGAAAATGTCCCATTTAAAATATCTTTCAGTGTGAGTGCTCTTGTTGTATTATTTCCTTCAGAGTTATGATCTTTGGGGGAAGATGAAATATATTATTACTAATAAGAAGATTAATAACTCAAATAAAGTCTAAAGTTCTCTCTCATCTGTTCTTTCTCATAAAAAAAAATGCCATTTGCAAAACACTTGTTTAACTCCTGTCTTAGTAAATATAAGTATTATCTCCACTTTTATATACAGGGTAACTGAGGCTTAGACAGGTGGTTTGATTACCTGGAAGGGAAAACTGGTGGGAAAAAATTGGGGAGTATGAAGGGTATGGAGGGGGATGGTGCCGAGCAGTGGGGACGTTATTGTTCAGTTTGTGAATAATTGTCAGAGATTTTTTTAAGGAGAGTGAAGTGTGGTTCCAACATATCTAAGCCTTGCAAAACTGGGATTGAAGACCATGTGAGTTTAACTAAAACTAGACTCTTAAGCACTTGACTGCATTTCCTCAGATATGCATGGATTTCTACTGACTTATTGAAGATGTATTTTTAGAGCCCAGATGAGATCAGCCAGAATCCTTACCTTCAGATATATCAAGAGAGGCATTAATGAAGAGATATAATTGCTTATCCTGACTACAGACTTGTTACAAACAGAAAGTGAACCAGAAGAAAAGAAAACCACATCATCTGGACAAATAATCTTAGAAATTTCAAGAGTAAAGATTTTCCATATAAAAGTTAACCTAAGTTAGCTTATAACCATAAACAAATTTCACTTATATTTAAGTTGTCCAAACAATTGCGTTTTTCAGACATGACTATTCTCAGAGCCCTGAAACAGATCTGCCCAAATGGATAGTATGGCAACCACTTCCAGTCTCCTTCATGTCACTATTGCCATTCTTCATCCCTTCTCCAGGCCATTGTTTACAGAACCAAAACTTAGGGAAATGTCCTATACCTTGAATAGCATTTATGAATCTGGTATTTGCCCATGTGAAAAAAAAAACACAACACTGCTGAAGATGAGAGTTTTATCTTCCTGCTAAACTTTCCCAGAGCTTTCCATGACTCTTAGAATAAAGATCCAAAATGTTAGTCTGGACTATAGTCTGTTGCTGGTCTAGATGGCCTATCCTTCCAGCCCCCTTTTGCCCCTCTCTCATTACTTTCCAGACTCCAAACATACTGGGCTTTCTGTTCCTCAAATATTCATTTCTTTCTCCAGGGCTTCAGCACCTCTTTCTACCCTCTCCCTTCTTCTCATGACTTCCATCCAGCCTCTAGTACTCAATATAAGGGCCACTTTCTCTTGGGAATCCCTTTCTGAGCCCTGGTTTAGGTCTGGCTCCCTTGTTATACATTATCATGGGCTATGTTGCTTTTTAAAAGAGCATTTGTCTTGCTTTGTAATCATGTGTGTATTTGAGTGATTATCTTATTAATATTTTTCACCTCCATCTGTATTCTTGAAACAGTCACCGTAAGTCTGAAGATTGTGTATGTCTAGTTTTGCTCATCATTACATCCCTAGTGTCTAGCACATAATAGGCATTTAATAGATACTTGTTGAATAAATGGATGCATGAAATGAAGGATGAAAAGATGGGTGAACGGAGGGATAGATGGATGGAGTTTGTGCCCTCTTCTTTACAGACTGCTTCTACTGCTAATTTCCTGAATGACTTTGGTAAATCCATCTCTGGCATCACAGCTTTTTTAGCTGAAATACAAAGAACTGGACTAGAAAATGTTGATAATACCTTTCAGTTCTACTATACTAAATTTTGAAATTTGAGACTCAACATGTTCTATTAGCTTTGCAGTTACATAAATGTACTGCCATGGTGATAAGAGCCAATTGACCATTTGGATAATAGATCTCCAGCTATTTTAACTGATTAACACTAGGGCATGCATGCCCTGCACAATTGATTAGGATCATGAATTATTTTCTTAATTTACTAAAAATTACTCTGGTGGCTATAAGAACACAAGTGATTGATGAGCCCATTTGTAGCCAGACAATAAATGCTTAATAACATTAGCTTATTCTAAATTTTAAATAATCATCTTCTTACATTCTCTTTGCATCCTAAGTGAGGTTATACATGCCATATAATTACTATAGTGAAAGTTTTTCTATTTAATTAAATAATCTTGTGCAAAATTCATATCACTGATTTTATAATTTCCAATAAATAAATAAAAGACCATTTTACTATAATATAATTAGAATAAGCATTTTAATTAGATTTTATTTAGCTCTCCTAAGAGCACATTGCAATCTGTATCTAATGTTGTCAAGGGGAATTTCTAGCTCTGTTATTTGCAGTGAAAATTATTGTGCTTTATTGATTTTTTAGAGAGAGAAGAAGGGACGGGGGAGAGAGAGAGACATTCATGTGAGAGAGAAACATTGATTGGTTGCTTCTTTTCACAGCTCACCAGATCAGGGATCGAATCCCCAAGCTCAGAGTGTTCCTTGACCAGAGATAAGACCCACAACCTGTTGGCATATGGGACAACGTTCCAATCAACTGGGCCACCTGGACAAGGCAAAAATTGTTTTCCTTTTGACATAATTTAATTTGTATCTACACATCCTGAACATATAGACATAAAATGTAGTGAATGCCTTTATTGTGAATACCCAAAAATCTAGATAATTATTTTATTTAAAGTTGTTTAAATTGATTCAATAAATAAATATAACTGTGGAGATGCCTTTTTGTCTAGCATAAATAATGCTTTTATTATGGTTAATGACTTACATAATAGATTTTCCTATTTAAGTATACTTGCATATAATTTTACTTACTTGCAATTATGAGTAATTGAGAAATTCTTAGCTAAGCTAATCTTTATTTTTATAGAAGTTACAATGAATGAGCTTATTCAAATGAAACATTTCACTCTATGCTTGGCACATGACAAGCTGTCAATACATGTTGGATTTTGCTTTATCATAGCTTATGAATATTTTTCAAATAAATATTTTTGATCAGTGTTTCACAAAGTAATTTGATTAATAGGACTTTTTTGTTTTTGTTTTTGTATATCTACTAAGATAACAGTCTAGGGAAAAAGCAGTTTCATGTTAGGCTATTAGTATATCGTATCTAATAAAAGAGTAATATGCAAATTTTTTAACCATCACTGCACTACGCCCACAAGCCATGCCCACCAGTCAATCAGGAGTGAGTATGCAAATCAACCCAACTAAAATGGCTGAGGCCATGGAGCGAGCAGGAGGCTTGGGTTTCCCCGGCAATGGAGGGAGCCAAGCTTTCCACACACCCTGGTCAGCCCAGGCCTCCACTTAAGGCTACAAAGTTTCAATTATAGGAGATAAATAAATCCCAACAAAAATGGCGGCAGCCATGGAGCTGGAGAGAGCAGGAGGTTTGAGTTGCCCCCAGTGATGGAGGAAGCCAAGCTCCCACAGCCCTGGCCTGCATTGGTCTCCACTCAAGGCTACAAAGTTTCAATTATAGAAGATAAATAAATCCCAACAAAAATGGCTGTGGCCACAGAGCAAGCAGGAGGCTTGGCTCCACTCAAGGCTACAAAGTTTCAATTATAAAAGATAAATAAATCTCAGATACCAGGACCTCTGCTTGGGTCACCAGGGGCCATGGCCAGCCTGAAAACCACCACAGGACCCTCGCCCAGGCTGCCCCATGCCCCAAGTGAACCCCCACCCTGATCCAGGACACCCTTCAGGGCAAACCAGCTGGCCCCCACCTGTGCACCAGGCCTCTATCCTATCTAATAAAAAAGTAATATGCAAATTGACCATCACTCCAACACACAAGATGGCTGCCCTCATGTGGTCAAAGATGGCTGCCCCCATGTGGACACAAGATGGCCGTCACAAGATGGCCAGCAGGGGAGGCAGTTGGGAGGGAGCAGGCCTGCAAGGGAGGGCAGTTAGGAGTGACCAGGATGGCAGAGGAGGGAAGTTGGGGGTAACCAGGCCTGCAGAGAAGGGCAGTTAGGGGTACTCAGGCCTGCAGGGGAGAGAAGTTGGGGGGGGGGACCAGGCCTGCAGGGGAGGGCAGTTAGGGGCAATCAGGCTGGCAGGGGAGCAGTTAGGCATCAATCAGGCTGGCAGGGGAGTGGTTAGGGGGTGATCAGGCTGGCAGGCAGAATTGGTTAGGGGCAATCAGGAAGGCAGGCAGGCGAGCAGTTGGGAGCCAGCAGTCCTGGATTGTGAGAGGTAGGATCAGACCTAAACGGGCAGTCGGACATCCCTCGAGGGGTCCCAGATTGGAGAGGGTGCAGGCTGGGCTGAGGGACACACACCCCCTGTGCATGAATTTTGTGCACCAGGCCTCTAGTCTTACCTAATAATAGACAAACATGTAAATTGACCATAGCTCCACTACACCCACCAGCCAATCAGGAGCAAGTATGCAAATTACCCAACAAACATGGTGGTTAATTTGCATACGCAAGCACTGGGCGAAGACTGAAGACAGTGTAGAAGGAAGCCAAGTGCTGCAGAAGGGAGCAAAGTGGTGGAGAAGGGAGCAAGACACTAGAGAAAGGAGGGAGTGAGGCAGTGGAGAAGGGAGGGAGCAAGGCAGTGAACATGGAAGGGAGAGAGGCAGCAGACTTGGAGGGTGCGAGGCAGTGGACATGGGAAGGAGCGAGGCAGCGGAGGAAGCCCTATTCGCCCTATTTCGCTCCAGCCGCAGGAAGCCCTATTCTTGCAGGAATAGGCCCAAGGAAGCCCTATTCTTGCAGGAATCTTCCTGCAATGGGCCTCTAGTATAATTAACCCTTTGCACTCGCTTGCTTTTTTCTTGATTCCTTTATTCTAATGCTAACCGTGTGGAGTCACACTCGACATCTGAGTGCAAAAGGTTAATATTTATTTTTATTCTAATACTAGAGGCCTGATGCACGAAGATTCGTGCAAGAATAGGCCTTCCTTCCCCTGGCTGCCAGCACCGCCTTCACTCAGGCCAGAGCCGCCTTCCTCCTCTTGCCTTGTTGTTTCAATTTGCATATTCCCTCCTTATTGGCTGTGGGCGCCGCCATCTTTGTCACAGAGTTGTAGTCAATTTGCATAGTCTGTCTTTATTAGATAGGATGAAACTTAATAGTTGTACTTGGAACATTTTGGTCATCCTGCAGCCTTCTAACTGAAATATCACAATTATGATAATAAATATAGTTAGTACTAATATCACATATATGGATAAGTAAAATTTATAAAAACAATAGTTTTCAAATACCACTTCTACACATTTTTCTTTTCATATAATTAATAATTGTGCTGATCCTTATCAAATTTTTCAAAAATTTTTAAGGATTAGTTATTTACTCTTTTATAACCTCTTATTTAGATTATCCAGGAAATTTACAAGAGAGTATATTTTATATTAGTTCCTAGTTAGCCGTTTATTTTAAACTAGAGGCCCGGTGCACAAAATTAGTGCACTCAGGGTGGGGGGCCCCTCAGCCTGGCTTGCGCCCTCTCACAGTCTGGGAGTTATCAGTTGGACATCCTTAGCACTGCCACAGGGGCAGGAGAGGCTCCCACCACCACAGCTGTGCTCGCCAGCTGTGAGCCCGGCTCAGGGTTTCTGGCTGAGTGGTGCTCCCCCTGTAGGAGCACACTGACCACCAGGGGCAACTCCTGTGTTGAGCATCTGCCCCCTGGTGGTCAGTGCACATCATAGCACCAGTTGTTCTGCCACTCAGTTGATTTGCATATTAGCCTTTTAGTATATTGGATGTGTTCATAGTAGCTATAAATGCCAATAATCTATATAGAGAACTTAGCATATGTCATGTTATGACTCAAGTTACCTATATAGCAATTTTAATCATGCATTAATTATACTACTAATTACCATGATGATAATAAGCCACACCAGCACCCAAGAATCAATGAGTAGATGTACAGAAAATATATTCAGAGGAGCCAGCTATATCTATTCAGAAATAGGGCTCATGCACAGATTTGGGTTTGGTGAGTACAAACCTCTCATGTGGTGCAGGAGAGGCTCAGAGGTGTGATTGATTATGCTGGAGTCAGGTGGGGCTCAGAATGATACCAAATCAAATGGGAAGACTCTAATTTAGTCATTCTGCTCTTTCTGTTCATAAATGTAATGAAGTAATGTGTCTGCTCTGAGATGTTGCATTAGGTCACATATTCAGAGGTATAAAACATAAAGTTTACTTGGAATTTCCAATCTTAGCTCTGGTTCTTTGTATATTTAGAAAGATTATAAATATAGTAATGTTTCATTGCATTATTAATGCTGACTGCTACCACCAGCAATCAGCAGAAATGGGCTCTATGAAAATGCTATTGTCTTATTGCTATCTCAACACTTAGCTCAATTTATTGAGTATAAACATTTTGTCTCTATATTTATGTGAGTTGTATAAGGGATAGGTCTTTATCCATGAGAACAGAGTCTATATTTGATTTTTCTCACTATCATATGCCCAGTAGCTAGGATAATGCTTCACATATAGTGGGAGCATGATAAATATTTTTGAATGAAAAAAATAAATCAACTTGACAGATTTTATGTTAACTTATTTTCACTAATTTCCCCCCAAAGATATACCTCACCTTATTCTCTACCCTCCTGTCCATGTGGTAAATTTCAACCTGGATATGCCCTAATTAAAAAATGTATCCAAATTTAGTCCCTGGAGTCACTTGGATGCAGTTTGAAAAATAGATTCCTAGTCCTTATCTCAAACCTAATGGTTCAGAATCCCTGGGGATGAGGTCCTGCTAACTTTCATTTTTACCTATACCCCCAGGATATTCTTCTGCAAAGAATCCAAACTTAGTGATTTCACTGAATCTATTCAGTGAATTGTACTTTATTGCACCCTGTGCCTAAAATTGGGATGTCCTTTGCCTATAAACTCTTGTATGTGGATGGGCATGGCCTGACTAGCAACCCATACCTCATGGATATAGATTCCCCACAACTAAGTGTTGATCGTGGCCTTCAAGGAATGTTAATGATCTATAATGTTTATACCCTTATTCAGTCCTCTTGCCCACTATCTTTTCAAGCTACACTCAATTGGATTCTTCTTAAGTACATTTCCTCTGCCGATCCTTGAAGAATGAAAAAAGGGCAAAGGGTCTGATTCTGGCCCAGATTAGATTTAAACAAGATTGCCGGGAAAGCACTGGGGTTTTATTTTCTAGTGTCGTGAATGTGTGTGTGTATGTAAATCAGTATAAAATGTATCCCCATGACTAAACAAGTTCCAGTCACCTGAAAAAGATGCCACTAATAATTATTGAATGAATAACTGGATTTTCATGCCCCTTCCCAAATAATGTTTTAACATTGAAATATAACCTTTTGATTGTTTTGAAAGCTTAGTTTTGAAATGTATAATTTTTAAACTCTAAATATTTGAGCTGGAGTAGGAATGACTTCTGAAAACATCTCTCTTCTATATGTAACTGACACTTCCTTGATTAACACTGAATTACTCACAGTGTCCTTAGAGTTAACTTGGTCCATCTTTATAGCTCAGTTCCTCATACACCGCTTAAACACTCTAATTAACTATACATTTGCATTTGCACTTATTAAAGCAAAGCTGAAAACTACTTCAATTATGAATCCAAGAAATTACAATTCACAGAAATGATTCACAAATAATGATTCACTATTCTAATTCTTTCTTAAAACTTCCTGCTTATTCTTTTTTTCCCCTTTTTTCTTTATTGATTAAGGTATCACATATTTGTCCTCATCCCCCCATTCCCATCCCAAACCCCTCCCCACGCATGCCCCCACCCTCCTGTTGTCCGTGACCACTGGTTAGGCTTATATGCATGCATACAAGTCCTTTGGTTGATCTCTCCCCCTTCCCCCACCCTCCTCTACCTTCCCTCTGAGGTTTGACAGTCTGATCGATGCTTCCCTGTCTCGGGGTCTGTTTTTGTTCATCAGTTTATGTTGTTCATTATTTCCCCTAGATGAGTGAGATCATGTGATACTAGAAATACACTTATAAGAACCGAAAATGAGACTTTATTAAGATTCTGTTTCTATTTCTGCCATTTAATTTTCTAGTCCTGAAAAATTGGGAATAAGTGCCAGAGCAGAAGCATTTAATGTTAGCTCTAATATTTATCACAAACTAAATGAGCAAATATGGTTTATTAAAGTGGGCACACAAATGGCAGGGTCCCTTTGTTCTCATTTCCGTATTTGATTCAGAACTGATGCTAAATAAGCCACACCAAGGAAAATGACGTGGGTTGGGTCTGCAGAGAAACTATCTATACTGGTAAGGAGGCATCATCGCTAGCCATTGCTTTAAGTCATGTTTGTTTGTTTATTGTTTTTCTGGAGTAAGCACCACAGGGGCAAATGTAGGAAACTTTAGAGTGTAGAAACTACTATTTAAAAACTAATATATTTGGGCAAAAGCTGACAACTGGGAACAAATAGATCTGAGGTAGCTTTAAACTCATAATAGGAAGTGTTGTAATTGATGAAGTTTTCGTAAGTACCAAGCACTCTAAATGAATGGTCCTTGAAATCCTCACTCACCTCTCTGAGATGGACTATTATTAACTTCATTTTACAGATTAGGACATGGGAATTAGAGGCAAAGTAACTTGCTTAATACATGACAGAGCTGGGGTTTACATCCAGCTCCATCTGATTTTAGAGGCTGGGAACTTTATCACTATACTATGATTTAAAGCGAAAGAACATGTGTAATAAAATAACAGTAACAGCAACACAAACCAAACAAAAATTAGATAAAAAAGCAAGCAACACACAAGGGAGGTAGAATAATTATTCCTGGAAATGTAGGACCATTGAGTCTCCTTTGCCAGCTCATCTTCCTCTAATCTCTACATTACATTGTGGTATGGCTCATATTGGTGTTATTTGGGGTCTGAGGAAGAACCCTTGTTCTTGGCCATTTCATTCTCCTGGGGTTTCCTTCACATATCTCTAGGCCAGTGGTCGGCAAACTCATTAGTCAACAGAGCCAAATATCAACAGTACAACGAATGAAATTTCTTTTGAGAGCCGAAAACCCGACTTCTGCGCATGGGCCACGAAGTTTCAATCGCACTGTACTTGTGCGCCCACACGTGGTATTTTGTGGAAGAGCCACACTCAAGGGGCCAAAGAGCCACATGTGGCTCGCGAGCCACAGTTTGCCGACCACTGCTCTAGGCTGACTCACCCCATCACCTGACCTGACCCCCACTGGATTTCTCCTCTGAATTCCAGACCTGTATATTAAAGTTCTTCCTTGTCACCTCTACTTGGCTGCCTTCTATATGTGCTCTGACCAGGGATTGAACTGGCAGCCTTTCAGTGCACAGGACGTTGCTCAACCAACTGAGCCACTCCAGCCAGGCATATTCTGTTCTTTTAAAGAATCCTATCACATCAGTGTTTCTACCAACTATAAAATCATAATCTGTATTAAAAATTTTAATTTAGACACTAAGAATTGCTTTTTATTATTAACTAGAGGCCTGGTGCATGAAAATTCATGCACTAGAGGCAGGGGTCCCTCAGCCCGGCCTGCCCCCTCTCACAGTCCGGGAGCCCTCAGGGGCGGGAGGCTACCTGGCAATAAGGGGAAGGCAACTCCCCATCACACCTCTGCTGCTGCCACTGCCGGCAGCGCAAGCCTTGGGTGGCTCTGGTTACCTGAGCCTCGGGCGGCCCTGGGCGGCTGGGGGGCTGAGGGGACTGGGTGCTGACATATTGTGGCTGTGGGTGCTGCCATCTTTGAGGGTGTGGCAGTCAATTAGCATATCCCCTCTTTATTAGCTGTGGGCACCGCCATCTTTGAGGGCGGGGCAGTGAATTAGCATATTTCCTCCTTATTAGATAGGATAGGAATAAAGGTTTAAAAGGATTTTGTTATTCTGTTTATACTACATAATTTTTGTAAGTTCACCAGGATACTAAAATGAACAATAACTTCTTTTCTCTACTTAAAATAGGCAGTAAGCCCTAGCCAGTTTGGCACAGTAGATAGAGCATTGGCCCTCATACTGAAGAGTCCCAGGTTCAATTCCAGTGAAGGGCTCATACCTCAGTTGCAGGCTGAATCCCCAGCCCTGGTTGGTGCACGTGTGGGAGGCAACCAATCAATGTGTCTTTCTCACATCAATCTTTCTCTCTTTCTGTCTTTCCCCTTCCCTTCCACTCTCTCTAAAAGTGAATAGAAAAATATCATCTGGTGAGGATTAACAACAAAAAAAGGCAATAAATTTGAAAACAGGTTAATTAGTATTTGAATATTATATGAAAATATCATTTCAATTGTGCCTACTATGTTAATTATTGCCATATTTTAAAGCTCTGCATGACTGTCTCTCTTTCTTAAGCACTTTGAGCTCTGATTCCACATCCCTGATTTGAGCTTTAGAACACGTGTTTCTCAAGGTGTATTTATGACTAGCCATTCTTGTATAAGTTGTAACACAGTTTGCTTTGGGAATAGGAGACAGGTAACCTCCTCTGCTTTATGGAAATCATCCAAAGACTTGGATTATTTTCTAAATTATTTAAAATTTGGCAGAACTCAAAGAAAGTTTGCCAAGATTCATCTTCTGTGATTTTAAAATCCAAGGGCAAATTAGAGAAATATAATCTGCATAGTTGATTTATTTACCCTCACCTCAAAAGCTCTTTTATGTTTGTGAACTTTCTAAACCCTTTAGACTTCTCCATATTTCCTCCAAAAGAACAGTGAATAAATAAGCTTAAAACTCTTAGGATGTTTGAGGAAGTCTGTTTCACAGTTCTAAATGTTGATACTGGGAACATTTCAAGCCTTAAAAACATATTCTCATCTCCTGTGAAGATGGTTTCATCTCACATATATCTTATATTCTAAAAAGTAGTTGTTGAGGTTATAGTAATAGTAACAATAATAATAACAACGGATTTCTGACTAAAACACGGACATTCTAAATTCTATTTCTTTTTACAAAATATTGTTTTCTATCTAAATTTCACATATCTTCTGAAATATATCAAACCTCTGCTTATAGGTTGATGTTCAGCTACTGGGCAATACTGGCTGGGCCACTCCAGTTTGTCTTGATAGCACTTTTAAGAATTTGAAATATTCTGTTAATTTGTTTACCTATTTACTATCAAACTGTTCTTTCTTAAAGGTAAAGACTTTGTCATGCATGCCTTAGACAACAGGCTGATATCTGGAAAGTACTTAATAAATAATTGCTGGACAAATAATCCAAGTGTCCAGGAGCCACAGTGGACTGGACATTGTGGATAATGGATGACTATGCGATACTAATCTCAGGTTTTTCATATTTAGTAGTTACTTTTAATCCCAGGAGGCATCATATACGTTTTTGGGGTGTGTTTTTTTTTTCAGTCCAAGGGTTAAAAATTCAATGTTTATCGACGTCAGGCTGATGCTGTGAATGAATATGGTCTCTTGTACATAATTAAATAGAAAGTTGTGGGAAACTGGAGGAAGCATTGCCCATCTGAAGGCACCTGCTTCTTAGCTAACTATTACCATGGGCCCAATGCTGCCAGATTTAATATTTAAAGAGAAGCCAAAAATACACATTTTTATATGAAACCCTCTGATTTTTAAAAATTGGTGACTATTACAAAGTTTTATAAAACACAGCAGGCCCAAAACAACAACAGTAAGAGGAAAGGTGTTTAAAGGTAGACAAGAGGATTGCAGGGAGATCTGAGAGGCACCTCCACTCCTTTGTTTCTTTCACTCAACTTCATTCTCCACTTCACCCCTCCCCCAACTCCCTTTATCTTTTCTCTTCTTCTTTTGCCTCAGAACTTCTGATGTCTCCTATGAGTTCCTTGTACACAAAAGTTTCTAAAAAATATTTGTTATTTTTGATCTAAGGAGATGGGGAATAGGAACAGGAATGATACCCAAGGATAAAGACACACCCCCCCCAACACACACACACACACACACACACACACACACACACACACTCTAGAATTAAGAACATTGTTGAAATTGAAGTATATCGCACAGAGGGGCCTAGTCATCATCTTTGTGTGCATATGTATATGAGGATGAAGAATACAGTAAAATTCTAGCTGTCACTTATTAAGTCGCTACTGCATGTTAGAAATTATAGAAAAATAATTGCTGGCATTTATTGAGTGTTTGCTCATCACCATATAAGAAACTCAATACTCAGTAGAAGCCAAAGAGAGAGTAGATGACTCCTACATTTTGTTTCACAAATGAATTTCACAAAGGCAGGTCCAGGAATTCAGAAACTGTAAATCATGAAGCAAGGCCATATAGAATTTACTTTGGAAATTCTGGAGCCTCTGTCACTTTCCAATTTTTGTTTTCTGTTCCTTTGGTTTTTGTTATTGTCACCTCTGTAAATCTCTTGAAACAAGGCCCGTGTGTTTCTTTTGGGGGTTGACAAAATTGAGGGGAAGGTGTGGGGCTCAGTTTCCACTCTCAGCCTGGTTGCATCTTCACACAGGAAAAAGGGTGGTGCTTGGGAAGGTGAGAGAAAGTAAATCGAGGCAGGAGGAGGAATCAGTTGAAGGGGAATAGGCTAAGGCCAAGGAGGACAGCCTGGGACTAAGAGGTAGAAACCCATATGTGTTTTCCATTTGGTGAAAATAAAAATGGGAAATTTGGAAGGTTTTTTTTTTTTTTTCTAAGTTGCCCCTTATTTTTATTACTATGTGAGTGATCTAAATGGATTTTTCTCATTTCACCACCGCATTTTCCTATTTGTTCATAAAATTCTGCCTGAATTCTCCACAGCTCTTTGCATCCTGAGGCTGGTGTTCCCTGGGCCTCTCTCTCCACAGAAAAGCCCCTGTCATTTCTTCTTTGACCTAGACCTGGTGGGGAACAACAGAAACCCTGATCTCCTGTTGGTGGTGAAGGCCATGCATCCACTCCGGATTCTTGCCCTGACTTTCAGAGGGAAATCTAGACTGCTAAATCTTTGTTTCCCCAGCACTTGGCACAATGATGGGCAGGTGGTCAATGGGACTTAATTCCTCAATATATAAATAAATAAATGAATGTTTCTGAAGTGGGTTTTTTAACTTTCTCCAAAGAAGACTGTTCTTATGTTATGTTAGCACATAATGCTAGGCTAAGAATACAAGGGCATCTAAGGTAAATGTGAGGTAATGGAATTTCTGAGAAAGCTTAAAAAGGCCAACTAGAAGCTTCCTTCGCTTCGAATTCTCTGTTCCTTCTCTTCCTTCTTCTTTCCCTTCTCCTGCTTTGCCACCTTAGGTCCTATCTCACCAGGCATTGGGCAGTTGTGAGAGTGAGAACTGGACCCGAAGCTCTAGACTAAGGATGATTGAGGAGTGGGGTGTGGGAAGAAGGAGGGAGGTCAGAGGATCCACTTCACATCAGGGGTGTCTATACCACTGCCTGGAGGGAGGAGGGCTTCTCCTGGTCTACTCTGCAAATTTGTGGAGTGAATGGTTCCAGTACAAGTATTTAAGTGACATTCTGAGCAGTTTTTCAGCCAATTTAGGATAGAAAGAGAATGGTATTATGGGCAAAAAATATAATTCTCAACTTTTTAATAATTTTTCTGTTTCTGAATGAGTAATAAAATTCCTCCTAAAGTTTAATTTGATTACTTCACTCTACAAGGAAATTAATTTGCTCTAAAAATTATCCCATTGGTTGAAACAAAAAACTAGGTTTTAAATGACATCGATTTTTATAATATACTAGAAGCCTGGTGCACAAAAATTTGTGCACTGGGGGAAGGGGGGTCCTGGCCTGCCCCCTCTCACAGTCTGGGATCCCTCAGGGGATGTCCTACTGATGGCATAAGCAACAGTCTGGCCTCCATCTGCGGGAGTTGACTGGGCTGATCAGGGGAAGGCGCCGCCCCCATCACCCTGCTGCTGCTGCCACTGCCTGCCGCCGGGGTTCACGGCTACCTGAGCCCCAGGCCTCTCAGCTGCCTGAGCCCATGGCTGCCTGATCCCCAGGCCTCGCAGCAGCTGTGGCTTTGCCCAGATGGATGTCTGGAAGATGTCCACCCTAATTAGCATATTACCCTTTTATTAGTATAGATGTACTTTATAACATACATTTATGTACATGTTATACATGTCTAAACTTGGAGAGAAGGTAAGGATTGGGTTTATAAATAATGAGAGGCCTGGTGCACAAAATTCATGCATGGGGGTGAGGGGCGGTTTCTCAACCCCAGCCTGCATCCTCTTGCAATCCAGGACCCCTCGGGAGATGTCAGGTCTAAACTGGCAGTCAGACATCCCTCTCATAATCCAGGACACTGCATGCAACAGTGACCATACTTTTTGTACAGTTGGAAGACATCTCGCTGTTGTATGGGCAGCTACATTTTTTTGCCCTGATTATAAAACGTAGTACATAACATGATCCTTCTGAGGCAATAGTACCATTTTTCCCATCTTATGGGTGGAAAAACTGAAGCAGAGAGAAGTTAATTGGCTTTGACACACAGTTATAAGTGTCAGAATCAGGGCTGACCACAAAATGTGCAAGCCAGAGTCGATGCATGTCATCGCTGCATCATCCTGTTTTTTTCAGTGTTAGAGTAGCCTTGCCAGGTTTTAATTTTTAAATCTAAGAGACTGTTCCCAATATATAGGGTAGGTTCCCTAGGCCTGGTTGGTGATCAGGGCCATCTGTGGGGTGACTGGCAGGCGGGGTGATTGGGGGGCCCCCACTGGCACCCACCTTGGCTGGCAGCCTGGCGCCACCCACTAATCGCTGCCGCAGGTCACCTCCCTCCCAGTCAGGGGAAGTTCCTGTGTTGAGCATCTGCCCCAAGGTGGTCAGTGCACATCATAGCGACTGGTCATTCCACCATTCGGTTGATTTGCCTATTAGGGTTTTATTATATAGGGTTACACAAATATCTATGTGGGTGTATACTTACACATTATTTGTAAATGTGTAACTATAGTATATTTCCTATTCGAAATTATGGCTCAAATTCCAAAGTGCAAAGTGGAAAGGCAAGCCATCCTTGCCTGTGAACATGGAAGCAGCTCACAATTTAGTCCATACACTTTTGTCCTCAGAATATTCATTTCTGGGGCAGCAACATGCTGATTTCAAGTACTGGGAGTTCCTTTTAAAATCAGGAGGTAATTCTGAACAGATTGACATTCATCGGGTCAATGAGACCTAATACGTCACCTGACAATTGCTAGCATGAGGGAAATATGGTTCCCAAGCCACTGAGGTAAAACACTGATCTGGAAACAATTTTAACTTGAAAAAATATAAAAAATATGGATGCACACAATACCTCTCAACAGCCCAAGAATAATTGTGTGCTGGCAGAGAGCAGGAAATGGATTGAAGATTAACACTGAAAATACAAGTACAATGCCTTCATCATATTGGTTAACCTCTTCATTTTGTAATTCTGTGAAAATCCCATGAGCATTTTGAATTTTTCAAAGTATTTTCTGTATTTTAATTTTTAAAGCAATGGATCATTTAGGACTCCTACATTCTTTAGCTAAAGGTTTGTCATTGAGTTTCCTTTACTGACAGTTAACTTTTAACCAAAGGTATTCCCCACTTTAGCTATTATAAGCTTTTAATAATTGTTGCTACACACTTTTCCCTCAAAGCACAAGACCTGTTATTGTTGTGTTTTTCCCTTGGATCAGAATTTGAGCTTCTCTTCATAACTTTTACAGAAACATGCCTTTAATATTGCTGGACAATGTATAGATAGAGTCTTAATTTAAATTTAAACTACCCCCTATCACTCCATATTATCTTCCAACTTTCAGCAAAGGGAGGTTGATGTTAATCTAAACCCTTTTTAAAAGAATTCATTTATCACTAAACATAATGCTTGCTTAATAGTATTTCATTTTCTAATTTAATTGTTCATTGCTGCTGCATCTAAATTTTTGAAAAGGCGCATAATAAAGCAAACAAACACAAAGCCATAGTTTCTGTTTTAACTTTTCAATTCATACTCAGTTTTACTTCCCATGAGGCAATCCGTGAAAGCAACGTTAGTCAAAAATATTGCCTCTAAAGGTCTGTCAAAACTTGTAATTTAGTATATATTTGGGGAGGTGTGGGAATGATACAGAAAGTGCTTAGGTTTTTCTATTGCTGAAATAATATTGAAAATCTCTTTCTACTCCTGCCTTAAATTCCTCATGATTTCTGGTTGCAGAAGAACATATCTGTGAGCTTATAAATCTTCATGGAAATAACAGACTTACTTTGGAAAATAAGCACTTTGGAAATGTTCAGTCACTCGTGACCATGTGTTAGTGTATTTTCCAAGGCTGACAGAGCAAATTAGAGAAAAATTCTTACCTCTCAAAGGACGTAAGACAATGCACATCACCAATAAAGCAAGCACAGCAGAAGTGGCAATTCCGAATACGATTTTTAACCATGTCTACATAAAATAAAAATGAATTAGATATACATACAGTTTCTGCTAAGTAGTAGAAAAGGCAAGATTTTGTTTGCCGTTAAATCTTAGTTCTTCTTAACACAAACTTTTGATTGTCTTCCACTGGTCTGGCTATAATTGCTGGAATTTTTCCAGCTCCACACAGACAAATGTTTCTACAGTATATTTAGAATAATCTCCCAATCTCAACCCACTCCAGGAAGTACATACTTATGGACAAATCCTCACCTTCTAAACAATATAAAACATTGTTCACACTTAATTCTAATTCTGCCAGCACTCATTCTTTAGCAACACCTGAGTTTGCATATACTAACCTTCATTTTTCCAGATGTTTGTGAAAGTCAGCTAATTCTGACTTCGGAGTGTGGGTCACTGCATCTGTGAAAACCGTTGAAAGGAAGCAAGTCTGTCTTTGGAGTTGGAAGCCGAAGCTAGGACAAGGTTTTTTTCTTTCCACGGACTTTTCAAAACCGTGCCAAATTTCAAAAGATTTCTGTAAAATTAGAAACAGATTTTGGGGGCGTTCTTGGCCTTGAAATGAACTGTGAATGGCTTAAGGGAGGTTTTACAGCCTTCTCATCCTTGTAAATTCTACACCAACATCTGCTTACGTTGACATACAGAGGTTTTTAAACCTTTTTTTTTTTTTTAACAAGTTTAGTTTTATGTTTCATTTTCTTCTAGAAATCTCTCACCGATTACTTTGGCAATTTATTGAGTTTCATATAACCTTTCTATTTGCAACCAAAAGACGAATTAAAATAACACCAACTTTCAGGTATGTACAGTATACATATTCTAATTTTGAGGAGAGAAAGAAAATCACAGCCACGAAAGATTTTGTGAGAAATATGCCATGTAACTGTACTTTTCTTCCTCTAAGACACTGTGAGGTACTGCAGACAGAAATGTTTTCCTTTCAGCACAAGTTCTTTGTCCATATAGCACCATATGCACTTCCAGTAAATACAGAAGTTTAAAAATTCAACTGTCTAAACCCACGGCTGCTTTCCTTTAAAGAAATAAAATGCCATCTGGTGAAATTTAGTATGGGTTAGGTGTGTATGCACAGGCCAGAAAGATGGAAAGATCAGGAAGAATAATTTACCAGCAGACCTTTGGAAGAATGGAAATGGCTTTGCAAAAGTGATATTTTTGCTTCCATTTCAGAATGTCTTCTGAGAGAGGAGAACATTTAGCAATTATAAAGCCTTTAAAATAAACACAAAAACATTTGAAAAGAGAAGGAAGCCATATGTACCATTTCATTTTGTCTAAATCCACCTAATTGCAAAGCAATTGCTCAATATGACAGATCAGTAAAATGGGTGAGTGAATTGAAAGCATACATACAACAGGGTCTAGGAGTACTCTGGCTGGTTCAATGCAATTCCCATGGATAGAGCCTGTATTCCACACAAACGGTTAGTTACTAGCCTTCTGTATCTTTAGTTTTTCCACTAATAGTTTTCTTCTTTGGAAGTTTATAATGTTCTCAACCTCACTAAAACAAACTTCAGGATGACCTTTCAGGGACTGTTTATGGAAGATCGTGAGGAAACGTTACTGAGATCTGTTGCTGTTTGCTTTTGTCCACTGGTGTGGCTATCATGGGAGGCTTTCTCCAGCAGACAGCAGGACGGTGGCTTGTGAACTTCCTCTCAGACATTCTCTAGACAGCCCTCCCTGAATTCCAGTCTCATGAAAATTCTGTTGAGGAAAATGAGTCATTAAGCACTTATTGGCAGAGAGCTGTAGCCACCCTGCCTCTACGTGAGGCCCCTCCTTTGCAGCTGATGGGGCCAGCTCTTTACAAACTGAAGCAGTCGTTAAGCAGTCACTAAGAGCAATATCCAAGTTATGCTATACGCCAGTAGGTATCTCCATGTGATGGTGAGATCCTCAAATCTAAGGGAAAAGCCACCAGTCAGGTCCCAATGAACTGCTCCCATGTGGGACCGCTCAAGTTGACTGCCCTCTTTGGAAAATCCGCACAGCATGTTCTCAGAAGTCCTGTCCCAGCCTGCCAAAGCCCCACAGCCCACAGCACTTTTTAGTGGGTTATTTCCAAGACTGTCTGCTCTGAAGAAAAACTGACTGTAATGAATGATTAAGGTGTCATTAAAATGGATACTATTTGCTCTAACAATCAAAAATGCACTGACATGAGACCAGCCCGTGTACCGCTTAGGACTGCAACCAAGTGTGGGCATCCACAGGCGACTCACTGAACAGGTCCTATGAAGAAATCAGGGTGCTTTAAGAGGGACAACTTGAAGTTGAAACTGTGAGGGGGGAAATTATGAGTCTAAAACATGTTTATTTTGTTTTGTTTGGGTTTGTGGGGGTTATTTTGATAATTTTTTTCTTTTGTTTTTGGAATTTTGGGTGATTTAAACTGCAACTTACTGTTATAAGCTGTTTTAAGAAAAATGAAACTGACTACAGAAATTAAAATGGAAAGAGGTTTTCTTTTCCCAGTTGACTTTATGGATTAATAATATATTACTTATAACAGAGCGACACATCTCCACCCTTTTGAGATAATGTCTAAGAGTTCCAATTTTTCTCCAGATGGGGAATACTACAAAAATTTGGATTCTTTTATATTAGAATGTCTTTACTGACTTTTTCTCCTTTTAAAGTCTAAATGAAAATGCTAATGCTAATACTTTTTTAAACAAACATTAAAGAAACTGACCATTATTCTTATTTTACACAGCACCCAGTAGACTTTTTTTGGGGGGGGGAAGAGGTGGAATATGAAAATGTCTCAGCCTATGTCCCCACAAAGCTTACATTCTAGGACAATCGTGGAAGGTGAGTTCTTACAAACGCTTTCTTTTCCCTTCCTGGAGCTCTGCTGAGAGTGAGCCTAAAGCTGGGATTGTGCTTAGCAGGAAAGAGCCCCCTGGCTGGTTGTGGTTTTCCGCATGGACCCAGGAAGAGGGCAGAATGTACACACAGCACATATTTGTAAAATCCTTAACTCAAGTCTAATTTTGTCAGACTGGAACTTTTCTCAAAAATCAACTGTGTATCTATTAGAATGCTACAGAAGTGGAAAGTATGACTTTGACCGGTAAAAATTAAGAGCAAGAATTAGGATGATGCTCAACTGAGCTTTTCCCAGAGATGGACATTATAAGACTTAATTTGGAATATGACTACATTCTGGAGAAATTAACTAGAACATAAATCCTTAACTTTCTAAGAGAGTTCTCTAGAACTATTTAGTAATAGCCATTGTAGGTCTGCCAAAAATTATTTTGGTTTAGTTGTTTTCCCAGAAAATACACTCAGCTATATGTTCCTAAAGTGTTAAGGTAAGACCATGCTGCAAGCATAATAAGGATGTTGTCTTTTTATTCATGGGTAGGGAGAGAAAGAAAAAGGGATGTGTTTATTTACCTAAAGTTAAGACAGATTATTTAAGAATAAGTGATAAGTAAGGGAACCCTTTCTCCTGGAGTCATCAAGGGGAGGCCAGTAGACTTTATCAGGCCCAAACAGACAAAGCTTTGGCTGTGCAAATGGAGGGTTTTGCATCTGTCAGGCATGCAAGGATTGGCCCCCTCCCAGAGTCACAGTAGACTGTGTCTATCACCCCTTGAGTCTCTCTGGACCTCTACACCCTGAGCCCAAGCAGCTGACTTCTCTTGCAGGGCATGAGCTCCCTGAGGGTGGGGCTAATACATTCCTCCAGGCTAATGTCGTATGGTGGGGCGTGCTTGACCCAAGAATGATGGCATCTGCATGTGGTATGAGAGAGGGACTCATCACAGGGAACCTGGCCACTCTCTTCAGCTCTTCCTGGAGCCACACCTCAGTCTCTCCTCACACAACTCTAGTCTGTCCTGCCCTCCCTCTGCCAGAGACCAGAGTGAGTGACTGTAAACAAAATTTTGTGAATTGGCCCTTTAAGAGGGTGCCTGTGTTTCTAGCAGACTCCTCTCTCTCCCTGTGAACAGAATCCCCAATCATTTTTACAGCTTGATAATATGTGGACTCCTCTTCCTTGCTCTGACGCTCTGGGTCTAGAAGCCAGGCCTGGGGCTGGGACTCCACACTCCTCAGGGGAAATCTTTGCACCTGAGAATCCCCTCTGAATACTTAGCTATCTCAGGTGTGTATGGGGGGCCAGGCCTTTTAGTATTTCCACCCTTCCTACCAGTTTTGATGTGGCTTCTTCTGTAAATCCTTGGTTTTCAGACTTCTGTTCACCTAGTCTTCAGTTGGTTATTCAGCTAGATTTTTCTATAATTTAGTTGTAATTCAAGTTTGTTCCTGAGAGGAGGTGAGGCTAACTTCCACCTATTCCACTGCCACCTTAGATCTTCAATCAGATCTACTTTTTTGAGTAACTGATTCTAAGTTTGGGTTATTTTCACGTTACTTGTAAAAAGAGTCTCAAGAGTCACATAACTGATGGGATATAAAAGTAGAATCTTAAGAATATTCTCTACTGAAAAGCATGAGAAAAACTACTGAACCCACAGAGAAAGAAATGTAATTCTATCCAACTAATTAGTTCAGAAGCATTATTTACATAGTACACAAATTATAAAAATACTAGAGGCCCAGTGCACAAAATTCATGCACGGGGTGGTGGATGTCCCTCAGCCCAGCCTGCACCCTCTCCAATCTGGGACCCCTTGAGGGATGTCTGACCGCCCCACTGGGATTGAGCCTAAACAGGCGGTCGGACATCCCTCTCACAATCCAGGACTACTGGTTCCCAGCCACTTGCCTGCCTCTGCCTGATTGCCCCTAACTGCTTCTGCCTGCCAGCCTGATCACCCCTAACCACTCCACTGCCAGCTTGATCAATACCTAACTGCTCCCCAGCCAGCCTGATTGCTCCTAACTGCCCTCCCCTGCCAGCCTGGCCACCCCTAACTGCCCTCCTCTGCCAGTCTGGTTGCCCCTAACTATCCTCCCCTGCAGGCCTGGTTGCCCCCAACTGCCCTCCTCTGCTGGCCCGGTAACCCCTAACTGCCCTCCCTGCTGGCCTGATCACCCACAACTGCCCTCCTCTGCTGGCCTGGTCCCCCACAACTTCCCTCCCCTGCAGGCCTGGTCCACCCCCGCAACTGCCCTCCCCTGCAGGCCTGGTCCCCCCACAACTGCCTCCCCTGCTGGCCTGGTCTCCCCCAACTGCCCTCCTCTGCTGGCCCAGTCCCCCCTAACTGCCCTCCCTGCTGGCCTAATCACCCCTAATTGCCCTCCTCTGCAGGACTGGTCCCTCCCAACTGTCCTCCCCTGCAGGCCTGGTCCCCCTCAACTGCCCTCCCCTGCAGGCCTGGTCCCCCCCAACTACCCTCCCCTGCTGGCCTGGTCATTCCTAACTGCCCTCTCCTGCAGGCCTGGTCCCCCCTAACTGCCCTCCCTTGCTGGCCTGGTTTCCCCCAACTGCCCTCCTCTGCCGGCCTGGTCAACTCCAACAGCCTACAACTGCCCTCCCCTGCCAGCCATCTTGTGGTGGCCATCTTGTGTCCACATGGGAGCAGCCATCTTTGGCCACATAGGAGCAGCCATCTTGTGTCTTGGAGTGATAGTCAATTTGCATATCACTCTTTTATTAGATAGAATAATTATAAAAATATAATCATAACAATGTTAAATATTGCTTGAAAACAAAGGAATGTAAAATAAAATACCAAAATGGGATAATTTTCACTTATTGGATTAACAGATTTGCAAATGGAAGAAAGGGTGCAGAGAAACAAGCACTCTCATGTTGATAGAGGAAAGTACTACAAACTTTCTGTAGGGTGATTTAGGAGTAAATGTCAAAAACTTGCATCTCCTTTTGGGATAGCAATTCTATCTCTACAAATGTACTTTAAGGATGATATTGGATAAGTGTACAAATATGCAACCAGAAGAGTGTTGTTGAAATTCAGCTTACAATATCTAGAAATGGAAAATCATCCAAAGAGAATTAGGCAAGTCCATTATAGAATGCTAGAGGTCCGATGCACGAAATTCGTGCAAGAGTAGGTCTTTCTTCCCCCGGCTGCCAGCACTGGCTTACCTCTGGCACCTGGGACCCGGGCTTCCCTCCGGCTGCTGCAGGCACCCAGGACCAGGCTTCCCTCGCAGCCCTAGCTTCATCCTGAAGGTCATCTGGAAGGATGTCTGGTCTAATTAGCATATTATGCTTTTATTATTATAGATATGTAAATGAATGACATAGGTCTAAATGTACTGACATAGAAAACATCTACAATTTATTGCTTAGTATATATAGTATGATCTCATTTTTTGTGGCAGGAGGAAGAAAATGTTTATGTAGGTGTACAAATAGTAGAAACTCTGGAAAGACATTCCTCAGAGCTTTGGGTACCAAGGAAGTGTGTGGTAGACGTAGTCTTCCCTGGAAGCAGAAAATAAAGGGAGTACTTGGTCTATAGCATACTTAGGAACAATAATAAAACCCACTAGAATCAATCTGCTTTTTATTATCACCCTGTCCAGCAATTCTAAAGAATTATAGAATACTCCTTACTGCTGAAGCAGACTACTCCATTCCCACCATACCCCAACTTGTATGCCATTCCATCAAAGGTGAAAAAGTGGTATATCCCTGTGAGAAAATAAAGGTAGGTCAGAGGGCCTGATGGTCAGGAAAATTTCTTTGTGGGAGTAACAAATATCCCTGTGTGTTTATTATACAAAGTGTATAAAGCCAAGTTTAAGGCCTTACAATTCTTACCTGGTCTCTATCTGTATGTCTTGCCCCCCACACTCCATTTGACCCCTGGTCTACCAGTATAAGCTGGGAATTCTCTGTCTATAAACCTGCAAATCTATGCCATAGACATAGCCTTTTCCCTTCATGAATGTGCTTCCCCCCTCCTTGAGTCTTATTCCCATGGCAAATTTTAATTTTAAAATAGAATTTCTAATAATACTATAGCATAATGAATATCTTAATGATGTTAAGTTCAGACAGTTTGGCTGACTGATGGGAAAATTATTCAACTTCTTTAAGAAGTCCATTATAAAATAGTAAAGGAACTGGGAGAGCAGGAGAGACAACTTTTGGTAGCACATCTCATGTCATATCATAAGGTCAGGCCACTTAGCTTTCAAGAGATAAATCATGTGCTATCATAAAAAAAATAATAATAAACTGGCACTGACTTAACATGTATGGATTAACATCTTAAGCCTTTACATAAATAATTTTCTTATGTGCCTAAGAGACAACATCAGGGAAGATAATGACAACAAAGTAAGAATTTTGGATCAGAAAATAGGAAAGACATTACAACAAGGGCTATAGTTCTCACTCAAATATCACCTTTTCAAGGAGGCTGAATCATTCATTTAAAATTGACCGCTCTCAAATTGCAGTTTTTCTTAGCTTCCTCTTTTTTCCCCTACAGATTTTACCACTTCTCAATATCCTGTAATATGTATTTATGTATATATGTATGTACATATTTTTTACTGCTTATTCCTCTTTGCCCCACATATAGCTCCATTTTTGGCTTATTTCATTCATATGTCCCAAGGATATAGGACCAATGATTGGCATAAAGTAGGTGCTTAATAAGTACTGCTGACTAAATGAATAAATGAGGAAAGGTAGGAAGGAAAGAAAGAAGGAAGGAAGAAAGGAAGGAAGGAAGGAAGGAAGGAAGGAAGGAAGGAAGGAAGGAAGGAAGGAAGAAAGGAAGGAAGGAAGGAGGGAAATAGAGGAAATGGAGCTCACCCCCTGCTTACTATAGGCCCAAGTTAGATAACACTCAAGGAGAGCATCTCCAGGTGTGACCATTAAACTGTCAAGCTTATTATTATTAAACAATTATATTAACCATTGTTACCTAACAATGGTCATTTAATCCTTGTGCTACTGCTTCAGGGTGTTTTTCAACATGAATTGCAGTTTTGTTCATTATAGCATAGAGAATTAGTAATAGGAGACTTTACTGCAGCTATTCATTTAGTTTTTCCTGAGAACTAAGGAAAGATTACCAGCTATTTATGAGAAGTATCTGTTTATGGATTAGTAAAGTGAGAATTAGTTGAACTCCCTGTCTACTTCCTTTTGACATTCTAATTACCAAAATTTCAATGAATACATAATCTAATTTATTGCTGTGTTTCACTCTGATACTTTTTCTGGCAACTTGTAGTTTAAACTATACTGTATAAAACAATAGTACCAGTATATTATATTTAATTACAAAAGCAACCATTTGATTAAATTCTAGGAATGCTAGAGATCTAGAAAACTCTTTGTGCCATTCATGTGCCAGAATTATGGGACTTTTTCTTTTTATAAGCCCAGCATGACTTTATTGGCTTCACGCTCCTTCTTAATGGAGTTGATCATCCCATTGGTGGATGAACCCTGAGAGGTCACTGGGCTGCTGCCACCAAAGTCAGGCTCAATTTTCTCAGCCGGCTGCCTTCCCGGTTCCTCTCTCCATTGGTCAGCAGGACCCACAGACCAACATAGGGATGTAAATATAAAGGCCAGAAAGGTGGGACTTTCAGGAGGAAGAAGAGAGAAGTGGAGGCTTTAGAAGATCATGTTACCATAACCTGCACACTGCTCTGCATCTCTGAGCTATCAGGTAGGCTCTGGAGAGCCAGCAAAAGGAAGATCATAGTACTCTGTCAGTGTCAGGAAATGTTTGGGCTGCTGTATCATGCAGCTGACACCTTTTTGTTTGGGGATAATTTCTCATGCTTCAATGCGGTGCTGTTGGTGAACACCAGTTTTGCTCACACCCTTTACTCGGTTGTCAGTTTGGCCTTTGGGAAAGACTCTGTATGCAAAAAAGAAAGAGGAGAGTGAACAGAGGGAGGGTCAGAGAGAGTTCACATGTGAGGAGGTATAATTACAATACAGAGAAATGAATCAAACCTGACTCCTGCTTTTCCTCCTCCTCAATTCAAACAATGATTATAATCTACTTCATATTCTCTCTTAAACTGGGTTCCCTGGCAACAGACCTTTGAGTTGGAGAGATGCAAGCATGGTTTTGGGGGAGATGGAAAGTGGGTGGGGGGTTGAGAAGTTGTTCTTAAGAGATACACCTGTAGGGAAGTGAAGAAGGCAGGATGGGGCAGAGGGAGACACTGAGACGCAATAGAATGGCAAAGTGGTCTCAGTTCACCCTACAGGGCCCTCAGGAGTGTGATGGCCCTTCGGAGTTTTCCTAAATGGAGTAAAGGGGGACCGGCTTGTGTTTCTTCATCAGTCATTTGGCTTCGGCCACTCTCAAGAGGGCATACCATTAGGGGTGGCAGTTCCCCAGAGCCTAAGGTAATACCCAGAGGGATGGGCAGCTGTGAGCCTTCAGCAGCCATACTCCCACCCTGGGGGGTGGGGGAGGGGGTGTCTTGGCCCTGAAGGAAGGGTCTGGTCAGAGAACCATGATGTCCATTATGTATTCTCAAGTAATTGTTTTATCAGATATAAAGATATGAACAACCAGAAAGTTAAGAGAAAATAAGAGAGTCCAAAGTTAGGTAATAACTTACAAGAAAACAATTAGAACTTCATGTTTAAGCTGAATTTTTCTATGATTTCTTAAAAAAAATAGAATGTCTAGAATTGCACTATTCACCATAGTAGCCACTAGCCAAATGTGTCTATTAAGCATTTGAAATTTGGCAAGTTCAAATTGAGATGTGCTAGCCATGAAAAATACATACTAAATTTTGGGCACTGAAGAAAAAATAATGTAAAATATCTTATTAATAATTTTATATTGATAATATGCCAATATGATATTTTTATTATATTGAGTTAAATAAGTTATTAACATTAATCTCATCCTTTTTTTACTTTTTAAATGTAGCTATTGGAAAACTGTACATTCGTGATGTGTATCACACTATAGTTTTATTGGGCAGAGCTAGTCTAGAATAATCATAAAGTCTGACAAAGGTATCATCTCAGGCTACAGCCTGAGACAGAGCAGCACTGGAAGGGAACACAGAATAGGGAGTGAAGAAACCGTCTTTCCAGAAACTTACTTCCCTGCCTTACTGGAATGGTAACCCAAAAGCACCATACTTAGTTCTTGAGAGACCAAGATAGCACATGGGTCATACAATCTGTCTGCCCCCGTTGGTAGAGTAAGAATGGAAGTAGGAAATAGACAAGATTCCCTTTGCTATTCTTCTTAGGACCCAGAGCCTTTGGGAAGTAACGGGTTTGCTTTATTCAAAAAGCAGGAGCTTCTGACTCATGTGAAACCTTTCCTCAGGACAAGGAAATTGTATCCACCACAGCTCAGTAATCCATTGGGTGCACTAGGAAACAGCTGGAGCTCAGTGAGCAAGTTCTTGGGCGCAACAACATCGTTACTCCATGTGCCAGGACTATGACCACCACATGTGGCGCTAGATGCCAACAAGCAGAACTGAGTCATAGTGAGACCAAAAATGAGTTAATGTAAAGAAATTTCTTGTATTTGTTTCTATCACCAACTGTTCTGTATTTTTGTATTTATTTTGTTTATTGGCATCAATTCCATGCCAGCCATGTCTTCCCATAGTATGGTTTTTCTTCAGCGTCATTCAGAACCATTCATTCCTTCCATTCTCACTGCCAATAACCAAGTCCACATTTTCATCACTTCAGCCTGAATGACCGCAACCAGCTCCGTCCTTAGGTCTTTTCCTTCCAATGTTTCTCTCTTTATTTTGACTTAGCTTGCTAACTCTTTATAGGTCATCTTTCCAAAATATGTCACTCCACTGCTCAAAAGTTAAAATGACTTCATTTTTGGTTACCCAATCAAGCTCAGACTCAGTGTGACATTCCAATAAATATGCAAAATATGTTTATTTTTTTTCTCCTTCTTCCTCATTACCTCTATTTAGAATGCACTTGGTACTCTTCTTCCCTTTTAAAATTATTTTAAAGAAATAAGAATTGAACAAATACCTTATTCACTCTAATTCAGAAGCTTTTCTCAGTTGATCCCTGAATTTCTGAACTCTACAATACCTATAATTTATACAACTGTTGTATTCTCATCTTTTTTCTGATAATTTTGTGCCTATAATCATAGAACTCAAAATGAATTTGTTAATTCCCCAAGGTCAGAGGTTGTAACTTATACCCCAAATAAAAAAAAAGGGAAACTAATATTTATTGAATGATTTCCTTTCGTCCATCACTGCACAATGCATTTACCAATTGTTATCTGGAATTTTCTGTATCCACTTTTCCTGTGTGTGCTCAGCATTTCCATATCGCCCTGCCAGTGGCCCTGAGGCCTGGTGCCAAATAGCAACCAACTTAAGTAGGTAAGTAGCAGATTTACTGGTGTTTGGGGACAATGATGGTGGAATTTCCACAGATAATTTCTATGTGGGCTGCAGTCTCCTGCTTTGCTCCTGGGACTCCTGTTCTCTTCCACATTTCTCCCTTCCTCTCCAGTGCCTCCTAACTCATCCTGTTTCATGCAAAACAATTCATCTATCTCTTTGATTAATTACCCAGGGTGCCATAAGAAGGCCTTCAAAACTGAACACCCCTGTTTGGGGTGGGGGTTCTAAAACAGAGACAGTTCTTTTTCTCCTTGAGAGGTATGCTCCCAGTTTTAAGTAATTGTTTTCTCTGTAATACACATATTTTCTCATTTAATCCTTTAAGCAATTCATTACATGGTCTTTCACGCAAGGCAGGAACTTTTGGTTTCACTACTGTATTATAAAAGTGGTTATTTGGATTCAGAAAGCAGAGTACATTCTGTCCTGTTTCTAATTCTCTGGTTAGAGAATTGGTCAGATGCATTTGAGTCATTTCCTGTGTGAAATACAATGTTTACATTGAAGAGTCTTTGGCTATTTGAAAATGATAACTTCTTATGAACAAATTCTCATATTTCTTTAGAGATAGTGTATGAGCCTTGGTTAATTCTGGTTGGAGAAACCACAGAGTAATTTGAACTGGTAAACTTTAATATAAGCGATTATTAAGTATAAAGGGATTACAATAACAGAGGATTAGCTAATAAGAAGTAAAAAGAGCTCTAAGGAGTATAGAAACAGCAGGGGTACGAAGCAGCCACTTCCCTGGTGGCTGAGATAGCGCACCCAAGGCTGAGATTCAGACAATATGGGACAGGACAATCATAGGTACTGACAGCACAGGAGCTGCCCTGGTGCCCCCAGAACCTGCTGGATGTCTGCTTTCTGGAGCTTGCTGGAAACATGCCCTTTGGGAGCTATGAAAGCTGTTCGTGGGGAGCTGTCTCCCTGGAGACAAGCTACCTAAAACTGTCTGAGAAGATGCAGTCGCTGCTCACTGCGCACTGCTGGCTGCCACGCAAGGCCTTGGTGCTGGAGAAACCACATGTCCTACAGGGACCGGGCGCCAGAGAAACCACCAGCACTGCAGAAGCTTGCCAAGCAGGCCCATCAGAACCAGGAAGCAAAACCTTTCTTTCCTGCAGTCTCTCCAGCACCTTCTACAGACAAAGTTTAATGTCATGCCAGCTGGCAAAGCCAAAATATTTAAAGGGCCCAGATGCACATTTAGGAGCAAATAAAAAGGTTGAATTTGAAGATGAAAGGCAATAAATTGCTAACTGGCACTCCAGGGACTAAAAATGTTAGTGTGAATATTGACAAAAATTCCCCACTTCCCAATGTACCTTTCTAAGGTGGAAAAGCCATTTGTGGTTTGGGCATTTATCAAGACTAAGAAAAGGGACAGTGAGAAAAAGAAATGACACAGTAATAGCATACTGACTTACATTATAAAAGAGACTGGGGAAAGAGTAGAAAAGGCAGAAAGGAACACAGGATGATTTTAGGAAGGTAATGTTAAGGATTTGGGAAAGGAAAAAGAAGTGGTGAAGTATTTCTCAAGTATCATGAATAACTCTTTGGGAAAATAAGACTTCAAAAAGATTTTAAATTACTTGTATAATATGCAATATACATTTGGACTTTTTCATATCAGAAATATTTAAATGACTTTTTAATTAATTTGGGTGTTGATGTTAGATTTCTTCTAGATACAACTTCTTGCTGAGAGAGGACCAGCTTTATTTGGGTTACACTGGACCAGAACATTTTAAAGCTTTTTGAATCCTTCAAATTTTTAAATATTCAGATATTTTCCTTTTACATGCCAAAGAATAAATGTAACAGAACTTAGTCTCATATATTGCACATATTTATTAAATCAGCGATTTGCAACTGGTGTGCCGCAAGTATTTTTAAAACTTGCAATACCTGACTATTTAATCGGGGGCGCTAACCTCTTTTCCCTTAGCTTGTCAAATAAAAGAAATGACAATAGCCAACACAATAATAGCCATCTGGTGTGAACAACTCAAAAGTATACCTATTTATTTATTTATTTATTTATTGTCACATGGGCAAACATTTTTGCCACAGAATTTTAGTAATGAGATAAAAAAGGTTGAAAATCGCTGTAGTAAATCGTTAGTTCTGCATTTATTATCTCCATTTCAGCCAGTTCTAATACTGCATGGCAATCCTCTTATCAGTTTCCAGTTAGTCATTTTTCCTTCCTCAAACATGTTTAAAAATCTTTATTACTTTTCTTATGTCCCCATGTCCATCCTCAAATCCAAAGCCCAACTCAGCAGGTAGCCTAGTGATCGGTGCCAGGTGAATGTATCCCACCAGCCATCTACTTTTGTACCTTTACACTTAACTGTATCTTTTATTCATAGTTGTTTTTCTTCTGCTTCAGAAGCAGCAGCTACCCTCTATCCAACTTTAACCTTTTCCTGTGCTCTTAGTCTCATTTTCTTCCTTGTTCCCGAGCATTTTGTTTCAACAGTTATACCCTCTTCTCTTCTTCTTGAGTCTTGAATTTCTCCCTGTGTCTTACTCCTTGGCCTATAAACAGGCTTGAAACTTAGAATCCTTAAAAAAAAAATTATTCCCACCTATTTTCTTTATTTTTTTAACACTGCTCTTTTAAAGATAATCTATGCTTATTACATCTATTTCCTCTTCCCCCCAAATTCACTCTTTGTTGAAGCTTATTTACAAGGCTTAATTGCTATAGGTGTTTTTCTTAGTCTAATCACTTAGTTCAGTCAAATTGGGTACCCAGTGTAAAGCATATTGAAAACATTTTTAAAATATACTAACAATTGGGTATTGTGAACAAAGATGTGCATGCCACCAACTATACATCTCTCCACCTACCATCCTGTTTCCAGAGCAAACTACGGTTGTCTGACAATTTTTTCCTCAGTAGCCGTCGAGTAATGACCTTCCCTGGGCCAGAAGATGACTTTGCTGGGCCAGTTGCTGTGGCCTTTGTCTAGGTACCGTGGTCGGCAAACTGCGGCTTGAGAGCCACATGCGGCTCTTTGGCCCCTTGAGTGTGGCTCTTCCACAAAATACCACGGCCTGGGCGAGTCTATTTTGAAGAAGTGGTGTTAGAAGAAGTTTAAGTTTAAAAAATTTGGCTCTCAAAAGAAATTTCAATCGTTGTACTGTTGATATTTGGCTCTGTTGACTAATGAGTTTGGCGACCACTAGGAGAATGTTGGAAAAATAGGATTGGGTCTCAAGGCATCTTTGAAAAGACTGGATATGATCGGAGAACAGGCATCTCAGTCTTCCTCCTACCTCTAGCTCCATTCAGAGAAGTCTTGACCTTTCCCCATGACCGTTCCTCGGTCAGAAGTTGGCATCCTCCTTTATTAGTTTATTTCCTTTCAAACCCTTTCAGAGGAGTTGAATCTTATTAATACTAGTTTTCACTATTTCATAATTACTTAGGTAAATAGAGTTTATAATATTTTTAAATAAAATGTTATGGTAAGCTACAAAATTATCTCAAACTTATACACTTTAAACAAAATAATATTTTATTCTAAACATAATTAGAATGACTTTTTCTTTTTAATGGGAGGTCATCATAACAATATTTAATGGTAAAATTTTCTTTTATGGATTGTCAGGTGTTCCCCTTTTTTCTTATCGCTACACTCTTCAACCTCAACATCCCCATGCCCAAGATGGGATTACCCCAAAAAGGACTTTAATTAACCACCTGGACACTCTACAATCCAATGCCATCATCTTTCTGTCATTCCTGTTAAAAATAATCTCTCCTTCTCCTCACCTCTGGCACCATATATTATTGTCTTCTGTATATTATTGTCACTTATGCACTTGACAAATCTCTGTAAATGAATCCTAAAAGCAAAACCCTTTACTCATTAGTAAGTGAATGATCCTTACTATTGTGTAAGAGAATTTGTGGGCAAGATCCTTATTTTTCTCACTACTTTCTGTGCCTAAAATAGAGTACCTTACAAATAATATGACTTTAAAATATTTAATGAATGGTTTTCATCAAATATTGAAAATGTGAAATAAATAATTGGTCATTTATTACATAGTAGAGGACCTGTGCACGAAATTCATGCACGGGTAGGGTGCCTAGGCCTGGCCAGGGATCAGGGTCGATCAGGTTCCTCGACTCCCCACCTCCTCCTTCCCTCGCTCCCTCAGCATCCCGCCGCCACTGGTCACCTGCCATGTTCCGCACCACCCCCTGGTGGTCAGCACACATCATAGCAAGTGATCGAACTCCCGGTCTCTCTGTCAAACTCCAGAGGAGACACTTTGCATATTAACCTTTTATAGATATAGATATATAGATATAGATAGATAGATATAGATATAGATATGTATACACCTGTTAAATTTATTTTTGCTTTTTCGTTTCTCATTTCTTTGTCTACATATTTTAGTGTATCTTTTTATTTTCTTTGCTTCTATTTCATTTTTTTTTCATTTTTTAACCTTTATTTTCTCTTCTTTTACTTCTCAGGCAAAAACATATTTTACATGGAATGAAACCTTTTGTTTCTTATTTGAGTTTTACATGTTATCTCAAAATTAATGAGTGATAAAAATAAAATACTAAACTAAGTTGTTGATTACAAAATTTATGGAACCTTAACTGATCTTTCTCATGAGCTTAGTGGCTTTCAAAAGAAAAAAACCATTTAAACTAAACACAAGAAACATCAATGTGTTAGAGAAATTTTTTGGATTCATTTATCTAATGAAATAAATCCTTTGAAAGTTATAAGTTGAAATTTTAAAATCAAGAGGTTATTGATATTTAGTATGAATTGTGCAAAGTAAAGTCATGCAATTATATACCTGGGTCAAATGTTATGGAAAAAAGTAAATTTAGCAATAGAAACCTTAGTGTGGTACTGAATTGATACTAATCTCTGGTGGGCAACCGCGTTCAAGTTAACAGTAAATCAGTTGTTTTGATCATTTTAGTATTATACAAATCCTTATAGCTTGATAAGTTACAATAATTTCCATGACCTGTTAAGATATTCAAAATGAAATAATTAACCATTCAGCAGTCCATTCATCCTATACATAGTCAATAAAATATAAGCCCTCAGGAAAAACAGCAGAAGACAGGACCAGCAGAAGGAGATATTTAAGTTGAAAAAATGTTCATCTTTATTATTATATACGTATATAACTAACTGAATTAAACATTTACATTTCTTTCATAAGTGTCAAAATGTCCACTTTGGAAATTATTATATAAAAAATAATATACTTCATCAGATTTATTCAACATAGTGGCCCAAACATATTCTAATAACTGCATGGTTATCTATTACTTCCTATAATCAGTCTGTCCCTCTTCCCACACTCCCACATAGGATCTGGCCTTTAACTTGGATATAAAAATAATGTACTAAGAGGGCTCACCATTGTCCAATTTCATCTTCAAATGAAATGCGTATGGAATGATTAATTTTGTGTAAAGGGGAACTTAGTAATACTCTGTGAAAATTTTCTAAAAATTATTATTATTAGTTTAATATATTTTTATTGATTTCAGAGAAAAAGGGAGAGGGAGAGAGATAGAAACATTAAAGATGAGAGAGAATCATTGATCAGCTGCCTCCTGCATGCCCCAAGCCTGCAACCTGGGCATGTGCCCTTGACTGGAATTGAACCCGGTGCCCTTCAGTCCACAGGCCTACGCTCTCTCCACTAGCCAAGCCAGCTAGGGAAAATATCTAAAAATATATATATATAAAAAATATCTGCGGTGCTTTCCATATGTATTTTATATTTTATAACCTGTGACCTGAGGGGAAAAGTTTAGGGAATTAGAAACAAATAAAAGGCAACCACCTCTTATGCTGGACCAAAATTCCTGGACATTAAATCCTCACTGTAGCTACACCGAACACATATTCATAGTGCTTGTGTTTCATTACAACCACTATTTACTTCTTGGGATAAACCATCTAGGCTAAATATTGGATGTGGGGGCTTTTTATTATCAAGTGTAGGTCTAAAAATTTTCTATTGTTATGCTATACCTACAGCTGTGTTACAACTGCTGCTGCTTTTCTGACCACTCTTACTACTACATTCCATACATTAATGCCTACTAAGTGCCAACTGCTGGGTACGTTCCATGCCATACCCAAATTCTCATGCCAGTCCCTCTAGGTTGGTATTAGTTCCCTACAGTCTCTGAGAGGTTACGTGACTTGCCCAAGTCACAAAGCCAGTGAGGATTCTCTCCCCACAAAAACTAAGTTACAAAATTGTATCTCTAGTACAACTAATTAAGGAGAATTTCACAAACGGAAGAAAACAAAAGCTTATAGTCATTCCAAATTAACTTCATAACTCTTAGAAGAAAATAAAATAATTTTATTTTTTCTTTATTACTATGACTCATGTAATTGTTTACCAGATTTTGGAAATGAGCACTTTATCATGCTCAGAGTGAGTGAGCATCACTTTCCTTGTATGTTCTCTCCACTCCAGTTCTGAAAAAGTGAACTATGTTAGATGTTGGGAAGTGACACAGAGGTTTTGTTTTTGAAGAACATAAAGGAAGGCTGCTGACGAGGTGGTGAAGAAGGACTTCTAACCATGTGCAAAGGACCACATTTGAGAATGGATCAGGGTGACAAGAAAAGACTATAGCAAGAGCATTTGGTAGAAAGTATCAGTAACACCCAGTAAGCAATTTACTTTGAGGTTGAACATTACTCATATTTCTCACTTTCTTCCTCATCAGCACATAAGTGTGTTCAAGTCTCTCACACCTTCAAAGCAACAATGATGAGAAACTCCAAATCCTCTTTGGTTTTATGTTCAACTGAATTGAAAGCATTTCCCTAAGGCATGACTCTCTGATGTGGGGAATATTAAATTGCAGGGAGAAAAATACCTCTCTTCTAGCATTTTTCACTTTCAGCAATTGCTTATGACATGCACTAAAATCAAGCTATTTATATAAACCATGAGTTACTGTATTTTAATTTCATATGGTCTCCAATGATCTCAAACTTTTGGCATAAAATTTTTACATTTCTTATTCACAAGGTTTACTTGGAAATACATGTTGTTCTAAAATTTCCTGACTTTCAGGCCTTTCAAACCTGCTTTGAGACATGTGACTCTAGCTAGCGTATCTGTTTTGTGAGACCCCTTTAGCTGCCTTCATACTCAGCAAGTGTTAGACAAACAAGGACTTAAAGACGCCAGGGAGCCAGAAGCATGGACTAGGAGAATGGCGGAGTTATAAGAGACCTTCGAAATCATTTAATCCAATCTCATTTTCCAGGAGAGGAAGCACAGGTCCTATGAGATGAGGTTGAAACAGAGGCCCTGTGACAGGAAGTTGCTCAACGTCAACTAACTAAAGGTTTTATGGTGACAAAAACTTGGGAATTCCAACTGCAGGCTGATGTCTGCATGTCATGAGCACATTCTGTAAATGACCCTAACATATTATAGGTAGTAAACTGTTCAATAACAATCAATCAAAATGCTACAATTAGCAATTGTTTTTTAATAAAACACGTTGCACCATGGTTTGAGTTTCAGGTACCATCACATATTAAGTTTTATACTATTCAAAACATATATTTTAAAACTTTGAAGTAGAAATAACACTTATTTAAAAATTAGTGGAAAACATAGATGAAAAAACCCTGATATTTGTTGACACCTTAAAAACAGTCTACATATGTTACAGTAGTACATTTAGCTATGTTATGCATTTGGTTTCTTGCATAGTTTCCAAAGTGTTTTAGAAGACAGCAATACTTTAAGTGGAGTCAGCTGGAGTTTTAAAAGGTATTTTAAGAAACCACAATCTTCTTTTGCCCTCTTGCATTCCCAAGAGCTCTGACTGGTTAATATTCACCATTGCTTATGTCCTCTTAAGATTCAAAGTTACTGTTAGACTGCATTTAATGAACCCATCAAAATCACAGAAGAATTTTCTTTTGCCTCCTCCTACACCTTGTTTCTCCTTAGTCAATGGAGATTAAATGCTTCTGTGAAGCAGAACACGGGTGAGACTGGATAAGTGTGGTTGAAATGGTCAGCTGTGGCTTTGTCTCAATCATGTAGCTCTTCTATGCCTCAAGAGGCTGCTTGTCTACTAGGAGAACATTCTAGAGTGCTAGACCTTGCATCCATCAACTAATGGGCACACTTCATTCAGAAACACTGAAAATGTCACAGCACAAGAGTTTACTCTTCTGTCTTGGGTTAGGGGTGGGGTGATGAAAGTAGACATTTTTACTTTATTCCCTAATAACATCCAGCATCTGCTCCTTGCTAAATCCTTTGTGAACCCTGGACATCTCTATTGACACAGGTGATCTTGCAGGTTTTAATAACTGGTCTGCATTTAGCCACCATTCCTGTGGTTAGGTAATTTTTGAGCATAGTGTCATGTTCATGGAGGGAAAACTGAGGAAGCAAGTCTTAAACCACCTGATGACACATCATTTTTTTAATATATTTTATTGATTTTTTATAGAGAGGAAGGGAGAGGGATAGAGAGTCAGAAACATCGATGAGAAACATCGATGAGAGGGAAACATCAATTCAGCTGCCTCCTGCATGCCCCCTACTGGGGATGTGCCCGCAACCAAGGTACATGCCCTTGACCGGAATAGAACCTGGGATCCTTTAGTCCGCAGGCCGATGCTCTATCCACTGAGCCAAACCGGTTAGGGCCAGATGCCACATCTTAATAGTATCTTGCCTTTTATGGTTTTTCAAAGTGTTTTATATGTATACATATATCACTTATTAACAAAAACTGGGCAAGTGGTGTGGGAGGCAGAATTCTAGGATGGCCTCCAAGATTTCTGCCTACTGCTACATATGCCCTGGACAATCCCCTCACCTCAAGTGTGGGCAGGACCTGGGGATGGGATGAGATAGTAAGCCCTGTGATTACAGTTAAGATTTCATCTTAGCAGATGAGAGAGAGAGAGAGAGAGAGAGAGAGAGAGAGAGAGAGAGAGAGAGAGAGATTCTCCTGCTGGCCTTGAAGAAGCAATAGCTGTGCTGTAAAAGGGCCACGTGGTGAGGGAGGCCCTCGCTCAGAGTGCTCCCAGAGGACAGTTAGTAAGGAAACAGGAATCCCACTGTACAGCTGCAAGCAAGCAACAGCCAACAACTTGAAAGAGCTTGGAAGTGATTCTTCCTGACTGTGTTCAGATGAGAACATCGCCTGGCTGACACCTTGTGAGACCCTGAGCAGAAGACCCTGCTCAGATCTCTGAGCTACACAACACCTGCACTAATAAATGGGCATTGTTTTAAGTCACTAAGCTTGTGGTAATTTTTTATGCAACAATAGAAAACTAATAAAAGCAAAGACAGACAATGTTACAACCATTTCACCAATAAGAAGACTTGTTCAGAAAGATGACTGGTTTGCTTAATTTTATTTTGAAAATTAGTGATAGGACTGAAATTGGTACCTTAGACCCTCATTTATACTCTGACATTTTTTCCACAGTACTCCCCACCCCACTGCTCCACACTAATGGATATTATTGATAGAATTTCTTTACCCCTGCCCATAAATAAGATAAATAATGAAAAGTATGATATATTGTTTTACTCCATACAGCTCATCTCAAAGTACAATTATTTTATTAAATTTTCACATCAGTTCTTTAGTATAATAAAAAACATTAATCAAAATCTTATTAAGTGTTACGTTGACAATGTTTTAAAAGAATCTTCAACCAAATGTCAATCTTCATCACTAAACAAACAATATTCTGAATAGTCAAGATCAGGAAATGTGATAGGTAATTCTACCCACTTTTTGTATTGTTTCTTTGTTGCATTACTTTTGAAAGACACTACAAAATTCTTTATTTTGAGACAAGGCAAATCTAAGCCTTTGTGCACCATCATCGTTCCCCAAGACTGGAAAACAAAAGAGAGAACAAAAAGAAAAATTAAATTTACATTAAATTAAGAATTCCTTTTGGCCAAAGTAGGAATGAACTCACAGCTATATACTCACCTGGCCACATGTTTTGCAGATAATCTCGCCATTTGTTTGATAGTCTGCAAACTTCTTTTGCAGTGCTTTGTTTTCTCTCACAATGTAGAGTTCCCTAAAATTATCAAGGCGTAAGAAACATCCCTGAGAATTTGCAAATAACCGCTATGCAGCCCACAGGTGCATGTTGTTGAACTTGACACTCATCCTCAGCCAGATGCCCCTTCCACATCCACCTCTCCGGGGGCATGTTGCCTTTTGTGGCTTCTTTCAATCTGTTAATTATTTTAACTTGATTTAAGTTGTTCAAAACTTTGAGAACAAATATAAACATACACACACTGATATGCCTTGGATCAAAATGGCTTGAAGTACATATTACACTTCTCCCTCCCTCCCCAGTGCAGTATATTTGAAAAGTAGACATTTGAAATAGAGATACAATTTGGGGAAGTTAAAAGAAAAAAGTTCTGAAAAATAATAAATTCAATTTGTACTAGTTTGGAAGAACATTTACAATACAACCTGCTTCACATCCTATAAGGAAACGTGGACTCTCCTTGAACTTACTTGAATTCTGGTGTCATATTGACGTGGTGCATTTTCTCAATCACGTGGATATAGTCTCCAGTGCAGGCGACCACACTGCAGTTTTTGCAGAGGAGACTTATTAACGATGGGTTTTCCTTGTAATGCTTTGCGATACTTCTCTTGACTTTCATTTTCTTTTCCATTATACTTTGCATCTGCAATTCCAAAATCTGCATCGAGAAAAGAATATTCTGTGGGTTTTTTTATTCATTGTCTCACTGAAGTAAGATCCTTGAATTCAGAGACCTTAGATAGTTGTGAAAACATTCTATTGGTTTATGTCCTAGAAGTTGAAATAATGAGGCAATGGCCCACATACAACTTAGTATATAGACCTTCATGTAATCATGAAAATGTGGGACCCTCAAAAAACAACCCCTTCTATTTTAAAAAAAGTTCTATTGTGAGAAAGTCCTTAGCAATATTTGGCAAAAAAACAAAAACAAAAAACAAACAAACAAAAAATCTCTCCATCTACCCACCTCGTTAGTTTTAATTGTTTCATAAAATAAATCTAAACTTTCTTCCATATGAATCTCTTTAAGAACTAAACATTGTTATTACATCACCCATAGTCTTATCTATGACAAACCCTCCAGTTTCTTTCGTTGTTTCTCACTTAACTTCTAGACCCTTCGTTGTCTTAGCAAATCTCCTTAGCGACATCTCTTCTTTTCATGTTTATAACAGAAACTACCAGTTTACAATCTAGTAGCCATTTTTCCTAGGAACAGAACCATAATTTTATTCTGGGTGGAAATATGCTAGCTAAATGACTATATTTCCAAGCCAGTGGTCAACGAGACATAAGAAAATGCTAAGTGGTGTTTCTCCTATGTATGTGTCCTTTTGCCTTTTCCATTTCTTCCTCCTTCCTGCCTAGAATGAGCATGTGGCAGTAAAATTCTAAAAGCTATCTTTGACCCTGAGAATGGAAGCCAAGTACTAAAGGGTGGAGAAGACAGAGAAGAGGCCTGAGGTCCTCCTAACATCATGAAACTATCATATGACTTTAGATTGTCCACATTCTTGATTCGAGAGAATAAGCCGTTATGCCATGCATTCCAGGCTCTGTGACTAGAGGCCAAACTTATTTCATCACATAAGCCATCGAGTTTATCAAAGGCAGAAAACTTGAAGTAGGGACTGGTTAGTGCTCACACTTACACAACTTCACAGGAGAAAAATGTGGTTCTTAAATAATTTACCTCCAAACTGAATCTCTTCTAAATGGCCAAAATTTATTAAATTGTGGAGGAAACCATTGTTTTCCTTATAAACCTAGTGAAAACTTTTACATTGTCAGTAAAAGTAAAGTATCAGTGCTGATGAACGAAGCTGAATAGCCCATCTCTTTGGTTCTTGCCTCTCTGTTTTAGGCCTTGACTCGGGGTAGCCATATTTGGCACAGAGAACAACTCCTTGCAAGCAAACTTACAGGCTATAGAATAGTTTAATCAGACAAGTACAAAGACTAATTTCCTATGCAAATTATAACAATGTAATAAATTAGCCTGGCTGCTGTGGCTCAATGGTTGAACACTGACTTATAAACCAGGAGGTCACAGTTGGAATCTGGTCAGGGCACATGCCTGGGTTGTGGGCTCGAATCCCCAGTAGGGGACGTGCAGGAGGCAATGAATCAATGATTATCATCATCGATGTTTCTCTCTCTCCCTCTCCCTTCCTCTCTGAAATCAATAAAAATATATTTTTAAAATAACATAATAAATTAAAGTACTCTGATTCCAGTTGTTCTTGAGAGATATCTATGGTTTAGTGAGCTGATTAAATGATGATTTGGCATAGGATCACATACATGTGGGCAATTAAGACACACCTATGAGTTCAATGGGAAAAATAAAAGTAAAACCAAGATCAATGTATGGATATGTAACCAGGACACCAGAAACTAAAAGATTAGCCCTAAAATGGTAAAGCATATAAAATAATTAGAGGGAGAAAATTATGATAACTATATGACAGGCACAGCTACAATCAGACTGTCTGTTGAACCTCAGAGGGAAGGCAGGGGAGGGTGGGTGGGAAGAGATCAACCAATGAACTTGTATGCATATATGCATAACCCATGGACACAGACAATAGGGTAGTGAAGGCCTGGGGTGGGGGGCTAGGAGAAGTCAATGGCGGAGAAGGGGGAAATATGTAATACTTTTAACAATAAAGATTAAAAAAAGAAAAAGTCCAAATAAAATGTAATAATGTAGTAAAAGTTGTTGGGTCAATGCCAGGGAAAAGTTTAACATCTCCATTTTTAGAAGCTTTCAGTTATGTATAAACTCTGCATCAGACATGGAAACTCACCTATGCGTCAGCTCTTACCATTAATTTGCAGTTACCCAGCACTGAGTAAACGCGGAGGATTCCCAAATTAGAGGAAAGGAGAGCTGTGACCTACTAGTAACATCTACTATGGGCTTTGAACAGAGAGTGGTGGCAGGTGCCTCACATCATTTGCCATCCCTGCTCTGAGTTCGTCCACCTGAAGTGGTTTTAGGAGGGCGGATCACTTAGTCAAGAGACCTAAAAAGACAGTCCATTCTGGGGTCCCTAAAGGGACTGTGTCTTCTTCTAGATATTGTCTGGACAAAATTGACTCAAACTCCAGAGTCTGTTCTAGAGTTTACCCAATACAACTAGTCTCGAAACATCAATTTTTGAAAACAGCCACTTGGTCTCACTCATTTAGGACGTTAAATGTAAGACAATGACTTTCCAGTGACATTATTTGGCCACAAATGCTTGATTTGACACTACAGCATGTTTGGTTTGCCTTGTATTTTAAAAGGGTTTTAAAATACACGTTGTGTGTAGAAACCTGGCCAGGAAACCTTGGAGTTGGTTATAGCAGTGCACACCAATGTGAAAGCAACCCTTTCGTGAAACTCTATTTAGGGTAGAGCCAATTCCAATGTTAAGAAACTAACATTCACACCCATATGCAAGGGTGTGAATTTTCTTCTAAATGGATTGTTTGCTATTATAGTACTTACAGTCTTTAATTCAGTGGTATGGGGGATTTCCTGAAATATTGCAGAAATACTTTCTTCTTTCACGGCATTCTTCTCACCACCCAAATAACTCTATGTTAGTAAACTGAGATGCTGCTCGATGACATAATATGTATTTTCTTTTTATTGAGATGTAGCCTAGACTCACTCCCTCTAAGAGGCCTTTCCCAGCTATTCCGTCTAAAGTACCTATCTAGTGACTTTTTCCACATCATCCCTTCCTAATTTTCCAGCACTTGTTTCTACATGATATAGTTCTTGCTTCATTTCTGTTTATTATTTCTCCTCTTCAAATCCTCAAATCTCACCATGTATACATTAAAATATAAGCTTCATGTTGTTTGTCTATCTGTTTTTTATTTCTAGAATGTTCCCTGGCACACAGGAGGCATTTCATAAATATAACCGGAATGAAAAAAAAAAAAAATGCCTGTGCAACCAGATTGAACCAAACCAGAATTACCAGGTTGGGTTAAATGGATGAGTTATACTAGTCCTTCCAGATCAAGGGCAGCTTAAATTTATATCACCAAAGTTTATGGCTGGTTCCACTGGAATGGCTCCCTGACAATTCCTGCCCAATATGGATCCTGATTCTTTGTATGTGAATCTGGACTAAGCGTAGCTCAGCAAACTGGAACTCATACTTTGGCACATTTTCTGTCTGGAGACTCGGCCACAAAGACATCGATGGTCAACCACATGCAGCCATTTTAAAGTGAAAACTAAATTCAGAGAGGCCCCCAAACAGTACCTTATGAGCATACTCCTCTGGCTTCATATTTTGAACACGGTCTATAGCTTTATACATCATTTGCTCTCGGAAGTCATTAACTGTCTCACGTTCAACAACTCCCGAGCCGCTGTGGGCAACCAGGACGTAGGTGCTCTCATCGGCTCTGGCTCGACCGCGGGCCTGAGGACAGAGGGAAATCACGTCAAAGAAAGGCTCTGCCTTGCTGAGATCTCTCCCTTTTTTGTCCTGGAATGATATTCACTGCTCAATGTCCCAGCCTTCAAATGCTCTCTTAATTGTCAGTGATGTTAGCTATTATCCATTCTTTATAAGTCCATCATTCAAAACTCAAAATGCACTTGAATGCAGAAACAATGTTCTTGAATGATGATGGTTAGGTCCCCACACAACCCTTAAAAGCCTCAATAGCACAATACCATCCTGTCCAGCCTTTTGGTACCCTGGGGTCCCTCTCTCAAACCCTAGGAACCATCAGCAGTGATTTGGACTAGGGGAGCCCACTCCCTCCCACAAGTGAGGATGGACGGATGAGCAGAAGGGGCCTCTCTGACCTTCACACCAGGGCCCTGGAGCGTGCAGCTCTGTTCCAGCACCTTACACTGGATTTTGAACACATTTTCCCATGAAAACACACTCAACATGGTGATAAGCTTCCATAACCCTCTTTATAAAGTGATATTCAGATACATTTTGAGTAACAGAAAATTGTGTGGCCTGGCCCAGGAACCTATCAACTCTAATACTAGACTCATGAAAAATGCATTCTGAGTAACAACTAACAAATCAACTCCTGCAATATAATTACGTCCTGATTTGGTGCCTGCTGAGAGATCTTAGTTCCCCAGGACTTGTCTTCCATTCAAGATGCAATTTAAAGTATAAAACAACCCTTTTATTACTTTTATGGGAAGAATATTAAGCACAACTCCTATGCTTACTCAACAAAAGGTAACAATTGTATTGTTAACATAATGTGGGCAAAAGATAAAGTAAAATTGAATGAAAACTGGGACATTTCACTTTTTTTCTCTTTCTTTGCATATGTGTGTGTGTGTGTGTGTATGTGTATGTGTATATATATATATATATATATATATATATATATATGTCTGCCTCCCACCCATCACCATTTTATTATGAAAAAATTTAAATGTACAGAAGTTGAAAGAATAAAAAAGGAAAATGCAGAAACAGCAGGGCTCCCTAAGGATTCACGTGTTACTTTGTTGGACATTCGTGGGATGCTGTGCTTTAGACTCCTGGCCCAGCTGGGAGCTCACAGACATCCTGGAAATAAGAAGGCCTACTTTGATTCTTACAGATGGGGCCAGTGCCATGTTCCTAAAAAGTCTTAGGACACAGAAATAACAACCAAAGAAGAGTTTCTGTTTAAAAAGACAACAGGTATCTGGCTGTGATATGAATTAAACAAAAGGCAGTAGTGCACAGCCCTTCAAGATTTCTCTCTTTTTGTTTAATTGAGGTATAACTGACATGTATTACTTTTAGGTGTGCAACATAATGATTCGATATTTGTATACACTGTGAAATGATTTCTCTTTTCAGAGGAAAACAGCTATATTTAAAAAAAACTATGTGTGCTGTTTTACTAAGTAGAACAACTAAAATAAAATAAGAACACACAATTTTAGAATGAATAGAAAACAAAGTTTAAAAATTAATAGATTAGAGGTATTTGAATGTACCTGGACCATGGCTATTTCATTAGTGACGAGACCATAACGGATAACGATATTGCATTCTTTTATATCCAGACCTTCTTCTGCCACGGTGGTAGCGATAAGCAGATTTATTTTTCCTGTGCGAAATTTACTAATGACTTCTTTTTGTTCATTCTGTAGAAACATTTTAATAAATTAAATTTTGTGATGCTAACCACATTAAAATCATCTAATTAGGAGAAGAAATAATAAATTGCAACTGGTCAGTGTAAATCAAAGGATTAGATCAGACACGGATTTGATGCCATCTGTTTTTGTCATTGAACAAAGACATGATGGTGAGACAACATTTGATTCCCAATCTGGGATTATCACACAATAACAAAAATATTTCCGTCTTCCAGTCTGGAGGTGGGAAGATCATTTATGCCAAGGAAATCAATTGATGGGCAACTTGGGAGGAAGAAAGGAAGAGATGAGGAACTTAAAAGGGCTTTGCTTTTCACTACATTAACTTCAGAATCTTTAATAGTCAAAGCATAGCATGCAGTGACACTTCTAAAAATGGTTGTGTCTTGAGTCACCAAGAAATACACACTGTACACATTTGGTCACACTAAGAGGCATTCAAGCCAGAAACGTGTGGAATATTCCTGGAAGGACACGTGAGAAACTGAAAACATTGGATGCCTGCAAAAGAGGGAGCTAGAAAACTGGAGGACAGTGATGGGCCCTGTGCCTTATTAATTTTCAAAGAAGTAAATATATTATCTGTTCAAAGGGATGACACAAATAAAAATGAAAGAATAAGTTATCAAAACACAATGAAAACAATTATATTTAAATTTAAAAACCGGAATTCTGAAAGTTAACATAAATACAGAAATTAATTATGCTTTCTGGCCCTTGCGTCAGAGGAATGGGGGAGCATAAACCTCGCCCCATATGGCTAGCATAGTTTTATTTTCATAATCACTCTCATCAAAGCTGTTGGTCCAGTTTGCCTATGGTGCACATTCACACCATCTCTTGCCCCCATACTGCAAGCAAAAATAAACATGTCAGACTGACAGTGTTCTCCCGTCCCTTCCTTTCTTCTCAGAGGCAGCATGTGCCTTCATCTGACTCTTAACTGCTGCAGACTCTGCAGAAAGCTCCCTACCCAGTCTTCGATAATTTCTCCCTCTTGCACATATGTCTACTGATAAAAACTTACATGTCCTTGGATTTTAACAGAAGATGTCTGTGCCTTAATTCAAAGGAGTAACTTTAATAAGAAGAATTTCAGACACAGTGTTAGACAACACCCGCCCCCCGCCCGCCCCCCCCCCCAAAAAAAAAGAAAAAACAACCATCAAGAGTTAGGAAACTTCTCTCCCAATAAGTTCAGCTCAGTTTACAAGGGGAGGCTGTGGGGAGAGAGGAAAGGGGTGTGTGCTATGTTCGCATGCAGCCCCCAAGTCCTAAATGAATCAGTAGCAAAAAGTAGCTTGAAAATATACTTTCCATTTGAACTTCACCCTTTTTTTCAAAGAGGAACTGAGGCCATATATGAAGTCATCGCACTCAAACTAATATAATAGAAACATAAAAACACGACCAAAAGTGACCAACTATCGATGTATTACTTGTAAGAATTAACACAGAGGCTGTGAGACTAAACTTCAGTTTTTCCTGTAAGATTCCTAGAATCTAGGGCAAAAAGAGACACATATTAACTAAACTAGCTCTCATCACTAAGAAGCAAGCTCCTTACCCATGAAAACCAATGCTTTCTCTGGAATTAATTTGAGAGGCAATTTTAACATCAGTTCATGTAGAGAGTATATTAAAAGTTATAGTGGACAATTTCAAGAACTTTTCAGCAAAGGCTGAAACAAATTTACTTTGCTCCATTGGACCAAATGGTGATGAGCATATCAGAATTGAAGTGCCCTGTTGTCCAGCAAGATTCAGGATTAATATGACTTTTGGAGAACATTTTACTCTAACAAACCACATGCGTGTAACGTCTACAAGTGCCTTTTTTCTCTCCCAAGTGTTTTTTACTGTGCACATGATAAGTAGTATAATGAAATGACAACAAAACAAAACAAAAAAAATTTAAAAGGAAAAGCTCTCATAATCCCAAATCTCTAACACATCAAATGTCTTAAAATTTTCCAAGTTCCCTTACAGATCTCATCCTATGCAAACATATTTTACATAGTTCTAATTATAATGCACATATGTTTGAGGAAACTGGATTTTTCCACTTGATAATTATATTGCAACCATTTTTTCTATCTTGTTTCTAAGTGTAAGTGTCAATCATTTTTGCAAAGGAAACTCACTTTAGAAAGTTCCTTCAAGTATGTGAATAAAAATGACTCCCAGGACAATGCTTAGCCTATTGAATACCACAGGTTAGATTGCTATGAAACTCACATTTTACTTCAAGAACAAATGCTTCATTCCATAATATTATTTGTGGGTGGTGAGAGAATGGATGACAAGAAGGACAACATGTAGTTTGTGAAGAGTAATGACAATATAAGATTAGCAGTCCAAAAAAGATGTTTATACCTGGGTCATGGGCTTAAACTCACTGCTGTGTCCAGCTCCAATCAGATGGTGGGCTTTGACTCCTACTTCTGCAAATTTTTCATTTTCAGTAATCCATTGGGAAAGGGCATATGCACTCTGTCGTGTTTTTGTGAAAATTATTCCTCTCGCTGTCCCCGCAGTCCTTGTATATTGTTCCATTATGGTATTTCTTAATTTGGTCAGCTTTTCATTTTCATAGTCTGGGTTTTCAGCCAGTTTCTTCAACATTTCCTTGTTATCTTTAAAAATAATTAGTTTAAATTAGTAAAATATATGAGTAGTTACAGTGGAAGATTTTATGTAATGATGCACTGAGTTCAACTATAGCTAATCTTTTATCTATAGCTAGTTAATCAGGCTACTTAATAAATAAATGTGCCCAGCCAGCGTGGCTCAGTGGTTAAGCATTGACCTATGAACCAGGAGGTCACGGTTCAATTCCCAGTCAGGGCACATGCCCAGTTTTCTGGCTCAATCATCAGTAGGGGGCATGCAGCAGGCAGTCTATCAATGATTCTCTTTCATCACTGATGTTTGTATCTCTCTCTCCCTCTCTCTTCCTCTCTTAAATCAATAAAAACATATTTAAAATAAATAAATGTATTGCAGTCATCTTGACCAAAATTCACATGATCATATTATTGATTGTGATCATACAACTCATGGATTCTCTGGTCATATCAATTAGGAATAGCCCCAATATGAGTGGGAGTTCTTCTTTCAAAATGAAATATGTTAAGAGGGCCTTTTGGAGAGCTCTTAAAAAGCAACAATTCAGCTTTTTAGGGGGAGACCTTGGCTCAGCCTTCCTGGAGTCGGCCTTCAGTCAAGATTCTAAGTAACTTGATTTGGGAAAGAAGAGCCACCTCACCTTTTTGGCAGTTAACAGTGCTTTTTGGGTTCCTCTAAAGGGATGCTGTTTTTGGAAGATAAGTAGCTGCCCTTTGGAGTAAAAGGGAAAGAAATGCAAATTCTGTCATTCTTGGATCTGTATTAGCTGGTAGACTAATAGAATGTTCTATTGGCCGCATGGCCCATTGAAATGTATAAGTAATTACAGAAGGCACTGAGCATGGGCAGCTTTGCTTTTTTTTTTTTTTTAAATCCTCACCCGAGGATATTTTTCCACTGGTTTTTAGAGAGCATGGGAGAGGGGAAGAGGAACATCAGTGTGAAACACATCTGTTGGTTGCAAACCGAGGTACATGCCCTTGACCAGAATCAAACCTGGGACCCTTCAGTCTGCACGCCTATGCTCTACTCACAGCCAGACCGGCTGGGGCTGGGCAGCTTTATTAAGACAGTATTGGTCCTTGGACCTAAAAGGCCCAGAAAACTTCAGAATGTGTGATGCAAAAAATTGAAACTAAAATGATACTTTGCTTTTTTTTATCATCCTCAAAGTTGGTTTTCTAACTGCATAGCTGAACAGAAAGCAGAAGCCCATGCAAGTTGTTTTTAAAATCCCTTTTGTATTTGTGAATTATAATAAAGGTGACTATATACTTAAAAAAAAAAAAAGCAACAATTCACACCAAAGAGGTAAGATGCATGAGACCATGCAATAAATGTCACATTGATTCTTACCAAAAAATAAATCCATGAGAAATGTATCGGTGTCATCCACTTTCAAAGGTTTCTTTCCATCATTCTCATCTTCATCACCATCATCGCTATTGTCACCACTCTCATCACTATCATCTAGGACTGCAAACTTCTTTTCTCTCTCATCTTTATAGAAAGTTTCAAGGTGATTATAGGCATCAATCATTCGGATTGTGTCATTAATTTGCAGGGCCTCATTGTACTTCCTCAAATGCTCTGTGCAGAGACGGTCTTTGCGATTTCCTTCTCTTGCAGCTATGAAAGAATACATTATGTAGAGTGAAATAATGATCAAACACACCCCTTAATGCTGTGCTATGGACTTAAATATGTTTAAATACAACTCTAAAATAGGTTTCACCTTATTTCTGAAATAAGAAAGCAAGACTCAAATGTGCCGAGAGCTTAAAAAGGGGGCAAGTTTTCCAACTCCTACACTTGCTGTTTGAGTTCTGCATCCGTAAGAACACATACCTGATCCAAGCAGAGTCAGAGGAATTGCATAAAAAAACATATTAGTTGAGTTTGCAACTGGAGACAGAGTTGTTAATATTTTTCTTAATATTTTAAATATACAATAAGCGAAAGACTGGTGATAAAAAGAAACTGGATGAATTGATGCCTCCTTCTTTAGATAAGGAAGTAGGACATTTATCCTCGTCCTACTTAGAATACAGAAATTCCATTGCTTTCAGTCTGCTTGGGAATATGTGACATAGTCATCTGAAATCTTGGCATAACCATGGGATAAACTAAATGTTATGTCAAAACACCAATTACCTTTTTTTTCCATTTGAATGGCCCATTGTTCATAGGGTTGAGTTCCAAAATCTGACATTGGGCTCATTTGGCAAAAAGTTTGAATCTTTGTCATTATTTCCAGAAGTCTGTCTTTAAATGGATCCTAAAAATAAGTTATACACTTTATTCTTATATTGTTAAAGGAATAACATTATCTTTGTGAAAATAATTCCCATCTATATATATAAAAGCACCAGGGGACAGATACTCAATGCAGAAGCTGGCCCCTGGTGGTCAGTGCACTCCCACAGCCAATCTCCTGTGGTTGGCCAGCAGCATCAGCATCCATTCCTTCCATGCTTGGCCCTGTGACCGTTGCCTCCTCTCCTGACCCCGCCGGGGCCTTCGGCCCAGGGCTGGGATGGGGAACGAGGGGTGGGTGGCTCCTTTCCCAGGGAGGCTGAGGGTCAACTCCCTCCTTGGGGCTGGCAGCCAACCTCCCATGCTTCGTCCCTCCTTCATCCCCCAGCAGCAGGCCACAATAGGCCCACGGTCCCTCCCCCATGTATCCCCCAAGCCAGCAGGCCCCGAATGCCGGCCAGGCCTATGGACCCCACACATGCATGAATTCGTGCACCGGGCCTCTAGTGTTATAATAAATGTTATTCAGATTCTCTGTCCAGGCAAAGTAGTAAGTTAATCTCTGATCACATCTTTGTGCATTTATTTATTATTGGTTTTTCTTTTAAGAGTCTCTATCTTAAGACACATCTACACCAACACCCTGTACCACTTCTGGAATTTCCAATTTAAAAATTTTATAAAAAAAGCCCTAGCTGGTTTTGCTCAGTGGATAGAGCACTGGCCTGCAGACTGAAGGGTCCTTGGTTCAGTTCAGGTCAAGAGCACATGCCCGGGTTGTGGGCTCAATCCCCAGTGCGGGGCGTACAAGAGGCAGGCAATCAATGATTTTCTCTCATCATTGATGTTTCTATATCTCCCTCTCCCTTCCTCTCTGAAATCAATATTTTTAAAAATTTCACAAAAGAAAAATTAACGAGTGAAATATTGGATGCTAATACTAATTTTAAAAAACATTATAGTAATTCCACAATTATTTAGAAAGTCTACAATCCAATTTAAGAAACATTTCTCTTGGAAGAACTGGTTTTAGCATTATACCAGAATTAAAAGTGAAATTTTAGAAAAAGATAGACACAGAAAATTGCTTACTGTATGATTTCATTCATATAAAGTTCAAAATCAGTCAAAATCCATCTTTAGTGTTAAAAGTCAGGATAGTAGTTATCCTTGGGGTATAGTGACTGGAGGGGGCAATGACGAATTTCCGGGGTGCTGACAATGTTCTGTGTCTTGATCTGGATTTTGGTTATACAAGTGTGTTCTGTTTATGAAAATTCAGTGCTCTATATTAGACACTTAAAATTTGTACTTTCTTATGTGTGTTATATTTCAATAAAAAGTATACTAAAAGTTAGGTGGCATATTTTTAAATATATATATATCCTAAGTCACATCCAGCAATTTAATCCCAGTCCATTTCCCTGAAAAAAATAAATAAATAAAATAAAAATGTCTTAAGACAGTAGAAAAGTGCATTTAAACTTATCAAGTAAAACTGAATAACAAAAGTGAAGGGAAAATGGACACAGACACTGGGGCAGTGGGGGCTAGCCCAGGGTGAGAATGGCTGGGGGGAGGTCAATTGGGGGGAAAGGAGACATATGTAAAACTTTAGACAATAAAGAAAAAAATCATAATAAAAAAAGTGAAGAGAAATAAAGTATATCAAATGTGCTAGTTCAGCTGGAATAGATAAGTACTCTTCCAGAATTAAAACACACACACACATACACACACACACACAAAACAAATCACAAAACTGATCAATGGACAATGGTCACTAATTAGTTTAGTGCCTACTACATTTCAAACACAATATTATTTATTATGCATATTTCATATCACTTAATCCTAATATCCTTATGAGGCATATTTTCAATGATTACACTTATTACCAAGTACATATAGGTAAAACTTATCATGCTTCATAAATTTTATGAAAGTATTGACATATGCACTGGTCATAGTCATCTAAAAAACACAATCAAAGTAAGTATTTCACTTCTTTGCCACATCAGTGTTTTCCTAAGAAAGTAAATATGCAAATTAGATAGGATTTCCATGATCATTGCCAACTGTAATCTGGTAACAACAAAATGGCTCTGTGGAATGTCAGAAAACCAATCCTGGAATTCACCAAGAAAGTAAAAAAAAAAAAAAAAAAGATAAAGCAAACTATGGTATAATCCACCTAATTTAGCTATGTCACCTTCCCTACCCTCACCCCCCACCCCCACCCCCCATGGCTCATATTAGTCAATCAATTACTGAGCTAGTCTCTGTAAACTGGAAAACTAAAAGAAGGATGGAAAATTAACAGCAGTGCTTTATGGCCTAACCTCAATAAACAAATACAAAACTGTAACTTCTTTGCTAAAAATTTAAAACAATATTATTCCGGTGGCCAATATACAACCATCTTTGCATCTTTCAATTGAGTATGATATCAGCAGTCAGTTAAAATGACATTTTAAACACATACTTCTCTGGTGTCATCTGCAATGACAAACTTTTTGCATGGCTCTTTTATCTGGTCTTTAAGTTGACAGATGTTTTCTTTCACTGTTTTAATAGTAAATGCATCAAGATTGGCACATATCTGGAAAAGAAACGTTTTTCAATATTTAAATAATTAGTTTTTTCTCTCACAATTGATTCAATATAGGTCTGTGTGTGTGTGTGTGTGTGTGTGTGTGTGTGTGTGTGTATAGCATTTTAGTATTGCTTTACTGTGGATCTGAATAACCAATAATCAATAACATTTGTCCTGATAAAGTAAAAAGGAGCTTCTAAATCAAGTTGGTGGATAATACCAGAAAAGCGTGTTTATTTTAATTCTTTACATTCTATTTTCTAGCTGGAAAAACTGACATGGAAGGAGTGTAGCAACTTGCAGAGATTAGCAGAGAATGTTAATGAGAAAACCATATTGCATGAGGCATTTTAAAGGTCATCTTGACATCCGTGGATCATATTACCACCCTCTTCTACAGTATGAAGCTAGGAGCAGCTGAAGCCCATGTGCCTGGATCTAGATTAGAATTTGTCCTTAATCCCAGCAATAAAATATATCTTGGAGCCAATAATTGTACCTCTGTCTACTCTACATGATTTTTTCTGTATCCAACTTAAAATAGGGACTTAAAAATACAAATGCAATTGACCTTGATGCCAACACACTTCTTGGGTTATTTTGAATTCATTTAACACTTGAGATCAACAAGAGTACTTTATGTGTTGTTACTATTTGGGGGCAGCTGATGAATAATACATTTTTAATTACAGATCTGCATGTCCCCAGTTTCCCATTTAATTTGGATTACCCAGAATCTGAGAATTACATAGAACAAAAAAGTTAGCAGCAAAGACATAATTTGAAATAATCATTGAGTATGAAAATAAGAAACATTTATAGCTTTATATTCCAATATCAAATACATCATTAACTTTTACACTAGGAGGAGATATTTAAAAGAAGGTATTCAATTTGCCCCCGCATTTCATTAATTATATCAGCTTTCCATAATCTTTGTGATTTGTTCTGTCATAATTGTTTATTAAGGCATATTACTGTTTTGTAGAAAACTGAATATACTTACTTTAACTAAAGCAAATAGATTTTATTTAACTGATGATTCTGGAATACCTCCTTGAATGCACTTGAATCTGAACTTACTTAAAAAAATCAAGAAAGCCCAGCTGGTGTGACTCAGTAGTTGAGCATCAACACATGAACAAGAAGGTCACAGTTCAATTCCTCGGCAGGACACATGCCCAGGTTGGGGGCTGGATCCCCAGTATGGGGCTTGCAGGAGGCAGCCGATCTATGATTCTCTCTCATCATTGATGTTTCTCTCTCTCTCCCTTGCCCTTCCTCTCTCTGAAATCAATTAAAACACACACATTAAAATAATAAAGCCCAAGAAGTACTGGTATTTTTTTAAACCTTGGTTTTCTTGTTTATCCATCAAGTTAATAACTTACTTTTAAGATGTGTTCTTCAGCTTTGGCTTGCTTGGTGGCCCCTCCAACACCTGGTGAGGCTGTTAGTCCCAGGATCTGAGGTAGAGGAACCACTGGTTTGTTTTCTTTCCTGAGCTTATTGTTTTTCAACTTCTGTTTCAAATAACGCCTCATGATGTTATTGTAGACTGCTTCTTTGTTGGTGTGATGGCATTCATCAATGATGATGAGGGAAAAGTCTTCAAAGAAAATTCAAATGGTTCATTTGTCCATACCAACAAGGTATGGTAAAGAAAAACAAACAAAAAAACCCCACTGAGTTTATTGTCCAAAATTCTCAAGATTATGCTTTTGTTCTTTAATATAATGTTTAACTTTAAGTGGGTGAATTTTGCATTTATTATGTCAAATTAAAACTACACTATTCCAAGAGGGAAATTTGGGGCATGTTTTAACATTGCATTTAATTATTGTGATTATTTGTACTTATTTCCCTTCCTCTCTCACCTTCTCTTCTAATTCCTCACCAAAAAAAAGAAAAGATTATATATTTGTTCTATGGAGCAGAAGGCAGATCTAACAGGATACACTAGCATATAAAAAGAACTTGTCAGAACCTAGAGTAAAGAAGTAAATGGAAAGTCTAGTGGTTACTTGATGTAATAATGATATTCTTATGCAGAACAGTGATCTACAGTAATTAAAAACTTTTCAAATTTTTGTCTCCACAAAGAAGTAAAAGGGTTTTAATAAAAACTTACAAGAATAAAAGACAATATAAACCAAAGTTAATCTTTTTAAATCAACATTTACACAGCCTCTATTACTATCATTAATATTAATACTAATTAATATTAATTAATTTTTTCAAAAATAAACACTTCAACCAACCTGACAACTGGACACCATCATCTTCTCCTTTTTCTGAGTTTAAAAGGGAGTTTTCAAGGATTTGAGCTGTACTGATAATAATGTCATAGGATTTGACAAATTTTGGAAATGATATTTTCATTTGGGTATCACCACTTAATCTCGTAATGCGATACCATTTCTTCAAAAATTTTTGAAACTCTTTACGGAAGAGCTGTTCAACTAGTGGTACCTTTAAAAATGCCAAAAGTAAAAGAGAGAGAGAGAGAGATTCGTCAAAGCAAAAGGAGTATTGATCAAAGGCCTACTATGCGTTAAGCATTAACAAAGGTGTTTACATAATCAGTTCATTAGACATAACAACCTATTCATCATTCCATTCATTCATCTGGTAATAAGCACTTATTGAATGCCTATTAGGTGTAGACATTGTGTCTGGGACACAACGATATTTAAGATATATTCACAACTTTCAGGAACTCAGTCTAGCTGAGTGCACAGACCAAGACTGAAAATGAAACAAATAAATACAACACCATGGAATAATTCTCTGATGGAAACACATTCAAAGTGACAGCAATGAGAAAGAAGTAATCGACTGCTCAAAAGAAGGGCTTAGATGGAATTTTAATATTGTAAGCCAGGGGTCAGTGAAGAGATAAATTAAAACTGAGGCTGGATAAGAAATAAATTTTGAATTGATGGAGAAGGACCAGGCTAAAAAGGGCTGTGAATACCAAGCAGAGTATTTTAAATTTAGTGTAACAGTTTACAGGACCTTTGTGAGTTGTGTTACATTTAGGGTTGATTTATTACAGTTGTTTGGGGATCAGGCAGAGGCAACACGCCTGAAGAATTGGAGCAGGGAGGGAAAGTGAGAAGGTAAGGCCTTGCCCAGGAGAGTGGATGTGAAGTGAAGAATGAACTGCTGGAATAGCTTTGGTGGCTGAGAAAGAACAAAACAACAAAGAGATTTGGCATAAAAGGTGCAACTCTTTCAGAGACAACTGGCTTTGTCTAGTGAGAGTGTGTTGGCTTTGAGGTGACTTGACCTGATTGGTGATTTACAGTATCTTCTCCTTCACTAACACGTCAAAAGGCAAATCCTCTGAAGGCCTTGAGCTGCAAGACCATCAACATGGAACCCACTGATGCCATGGATAACGTGAGGGCCAGTGCCAGGATGAAGAAGGCATCCCCGGCCTGGCCAACAGAGCTCATCTTTGCAGGCCAGCAGCTGGAAGATGGTGTCACTCTTTAAGACTACAGCCTCCAGAGTCAACCCTGCACCTGTGCCTCTGTCTGGGGAGTGGCTGTATTCTTACGATAAAGTAAGCGAAAGAAAATGTTAATAAGAAAATCATAAGAGAAATAGAGTTACAGTATTTATTGAAAAAAATCTGTGTATTAAGTGGACTCATGCAGTTCAACCTCATATTCTTCAAGGGTCCACTGTGTGTTTTTTTTCATTCCACTAATGCAGACAGAGGTGATAATCTAAGAAGGAAGTATCCTGAGAGGAAGAGACTGGGGATTAAATTGAATGAAGAGAGAGCGCAATCCATAGCAAAGAAAGTCAGCTCTGAAAACAACTACAGCAGCTACTTGCTTATTATGTGATCTTGGACAAGTTACTTAATCATCTCAATTTCCACACTAATAAAGTGGGGGTAATATCAACCAGTGGTGAGGTCACTGTGAAAAATTAAATAACAGCTGACATATTGCTGGAACTCAGGAAAAAAACTTTCCTTTTATTCTAGCAGTGAGTATGGTGGAATGAGACCAGCTGACTTCAGAAGAAAAAGGTTCAAGTCTCAGATCTGCTAATAATTGGCTGGATGACCCCTGGGACTAATTAAAGCCTCTGAGTCTCAGTTTTCTGATGGGTACAAAGGGGATAATTACAGTTACTTCAAAAAATAGCCAGGTGGTTTTAATGAGATAATATAAAGTACAATACCATATTATTATATTATTAATATATATCTTTCATTTCCTAGACTGTAATTCCTTGGAGACATGATCTGTATTTGTTTTTATTTTTTTAAATATATTTTTATTGATTTCAGAGAGAAAGGGAGAGGGAGAGAGAGATGGAAACATCAATGATGAGAGAGAATCATTGATCAGCTGCCTCCTGCATGCCCCACACTGGGGACTGAACCCGCAACCCTGGCATACGCCCTGACTGGGAATTGAACCATGACCTGCTGGTTCATAGTTTGATGCTCAATCACAAAGTCACATCAGCTGGGCTCATTTGTCTTTAAATACCCTCATGCTACCAAGAAATTTAATATTCTTTATTCCATGAGATGACATAGAGAACATGAAGATTCTGTTCATAAAGGGTGAGTCAAAGCATCAGCATCTTTTCCTCTACAGAACAAAAAGAAGCTGTCACAGGAGGAAGCAGGTGTTGGAAATCCTGATACTCACTCTGGTTGGCAATGACTTCCTGTTGAAGGACAAGAGAAAGCCAGATGCAAGTCTGACATGGCTAATTGGGAGATGTGTGGTCCTTTTGGAGCTTGTTCCTGAGATGTGACAGAGTGCCTGCCAAGACTAATCAAACCCAACTGCTACCCACTTCTGCTGAATCATATGGGCTGCATTACGGCATCTGAAGGAACCTGGGATTTATCTCTCATGATGTGGAAGCCCTAGATAGGAAATAGAAAGTCTGGAAACACAGGTGGTGTTTTCATTTCTCCCTGCATTTGAAGGCGATAACTTTGGAAAGGATGGAGAAAGAAAGATGAAAGTAAATGGTATTAGGGAACAGGATTTTTCCTTTCTAGATCAAGGGTTATAATACCTTGTTCTTAGGCCAAATACAGAATGCAGGTTAGGTTGACTTACTGGGCCACAGATTTCCTGACTCAATAAAAAAGAATTAAAATTACATTACATTAAAATTCAAAGAAATGAAATAATAAAGGAAAACATTATGACATAGATGAAAGAACTAATGAAGGAATTTCTAGTAATTCTTAAGGAAAGAGTAGGGAAACAGGAATTAGATTCACATCTTTAAATATCTGCAGAACAGTGCAACTGGATATGAATAATTAATTATGATAATTTAACATCTGAACATGACTACAAATTTGATTTCATACGAATCACCTAGATCCAGTGGGATGAAAGATTTGTAACAAGAACTTAGCACTGAGAGGACAAGTAATTACTACAAAAAGTAAGATGCAGTAGATGCATACAAGAACACAAATCCTGAAATGACCAATTAACATAATATCTATATATCTCTCTCTATATAAAAGCCTAAGTGACCATTACGACCTAAGGACCGGAACAACCGGAACTACTGGAAGGACTGGTGGACCAGTCACTATGACATGCTCTGACCACCGGGGGGGCAGATGCTCAATGCAGGAGCTGCCCCCTGCTGGTTAGTGCACTACCACAGCCAACCTCCTACAGCTGGCCAACCTCCCGCAGTCCCTCCCCATGGCCAGCCCCAATCACCAGTCAGGTCTAGGGACCCCACCCATGCACAAATTCATGCACCAGGCCTCTAGTGAAGAAATAAATGTAAGTAATTGTATCTAGGCTCAAAAATTAACTGCACAAACATAACTTAAGAGGTCTAGTCTAACAGCTTTTTCAAATGAACTTAGGCTTTTTAGGTTATAGCAAGCACAGATGAGTCTCTGGGTGACAAAGGCAGACCCAGTCACAGGCTAGGTGTTACATCTCATCTCTCCTAAACTCTGCACTGTAAGACTATATCTATAGCATTTTGTTTAACACTGGACACTGTGTGTTAAGAGGGTCTGAGATAAAAGTCTGGAAAAGTATGAGCACACAGGATGACGGAAAGTCTGGAAACCATGTTATATAAAGAACAGTGACAGGAACTGGGGATATTTATCCCAGGGAACAAGAAGAAAAATAATGTAAATGCTGCGTGATGCTTGCTGCCTTCTCTATGTGGAGGACTGTAATAAGACAAGATAATTACAACTTAATTTACTCTTTATCATCACAGAGGAAAGAACTCTAACCAATGAGAGTGGATTCCAGAGAACCAGATTTTGATGAGTACATGTTAGGCTTTCTAACAGTTTCAGCTGTTCAAAGAATATATGTTGATATCTTATTAGGAGGAAGACATCCTTGATGTTAGAAGTTACTCAGCAGAGGTGAGGGAACCACTTGGCAATGGATGAAAGCTGGATTTTAAAGTCCTCCTTCAACTATAGTACAGTAGTCTATGACACTGTGCCTGATAAGGGAAGTGAAGGAAGCAGATAAATAAAAAAATAACTCCTAGCTTTTGAGGCTATAGACTTTGGAGGAGGTGGTATAACAGATAAGTAGAGTAGAAGAGCTCTTTGGAAGGGTAGATGGGACTTACCTTAAGTAAGTGGTGAAGTTCAAATGATATTAATTGAAAATCTAGTTATAACTAATGGAATAAAAAGACTTTTTGATAATGGAAAAGTATTCTCAATTTTACTCCATAAAATGGTAAAGATTACTATCCACAATTTGTAAGTTTATAAATTAATAAACTGTCCTTTACCTGAATAAAGCTTAATAACTACGCTGGTTTAAACTGGAGACTTATACCTGTATATAAAGATGGCTTTCAAATGCCCCAAGATATAAATTATTAAAGACCTGTGTTGCATTTAATAATATATATATTTAATATATATTAAATTTTGAAAAGTATTTACCTATTTAACTTGATATAAATCAGTCAAATATTAATTTTCTCTTTCTCTAAAAATTACATACACACACACACACACACACACACACACACTGGATAGAGAGCACTTGCCACCTTTGACTAAGAGCCAATGGTTAGAGACTATAGAGGGCAATATTTGATCCTAGATTCTAGTAATGTTTTGGGGTCATTTATGTTCACATGCAATGATAACATAGTACCAGTCAATCTTAAAGAATATGTGGGTAAATATATTTTTTATACATAAGTTATAGCTAATTGACTTAATCTGGTTTTATAGAAAAATTCTGTTTTAATGGCTAATAACCAAAATTTTACTTATAACTTGAAAAGCAAAGATTTAAGATAAAATAACTTGACATTTTCCCTAATAAAACTAAATCTGCGTGGTCTATGGTTACAAATGTCACTATGCAAATGTTTCAAAATAATAAAATGAAAATAGAGAACGTTATTTTATATGCCACTTGAATACCTTATTGACAAGGACGATAACTTTTCTCAGTTCAGATGCTTTTTTCTTGTCCAAGTGATCCTTGGCAATGTAAACGGCCACCCTGGTTTTCCCACTCCCTGTGGGGAGGCATATAATGATATTCTTTCCCTCCAAAGCAGGCTGGGCAACTTCCATTTGGTATGGCCTGAGATTCAGTTCTGGCTCAGGGGATGCTCTTTCTGCCCTTTTCTCTTCATCTGAAAGAGGTGAAAAGAAAGAAAAATAAGGGAAATCCTATATAATAAAAGCCTAATATTCTAAGTGTCCAGTCATCCATTCAACCAATCAACGTGTAATATGCTAATGATATGCTAAAGTAGCTCAACTGCTGACTATGACATGCACTGACCACTAGGGGGCAGACGCTCCGACTGGTAGGTTAGCTTGCTGCTGTGGTCCAGCCGATCAGGACTGGGCAAGATAGGCTGGACATGCCCTGGAGCCCTCCTGCAGTCCCTCTCCAGCTGGCCAACCTCCCGGGTTCCTCCACGGCCCCGATCATGCACTGGTGGAGTCCCTCCACCTGGCCTGTGCCCTCTTACAATCCAGGACCCCTCAGGGGATGTCAGAGAGCTGGTTTCAGCCTGATCCCACAGGCCAGGCCGAGGGACCCCACTGGTGCATGAATTCGTGCACAGGGCCTCTAGTAAATAAATAAAGGAATGGGCAACAAAATGACTGAAGCTAAGAAGCCCTCACACTGAACATAGGTCTCTGTGTTTAAATTGCTTTTCATGTATGGTCCAAACCAATTCATATTCTAATTTCTGTACCAAACGGGCATAGCTCTGTTTGTATTTGCAGGATTCAGCCCAGGCCCTCTGTCCTGGGGTGCAGAGGGAGTGAATTGACAGGGTAGAGGACTGGAAGGGGGCAGCATGCGGGAGTCAAGGGCAAAGTACAGAAAGGTGCAATATTTGCAGTTATGGTTCTTAATGCATCACACTTTCCATCTCTTTGTTGGGCCATTATGCCTTACATGTTTCTATTTGGTCTTCCACCTACAAATCAAGAGGACTGGGTAAGTGGGAACCATCAGTCCTCCTTATTCTGTATCCCCCTTAATTTTTACTGCAAAAATATATTATAGCTGAAGCTACTTCCCTTCATTTGAAAAACTTTGACAACCAAACATCCCCCCCAAAAAAGCCTGCACATTGATCTATCCACTTATCTATCCATCTCAAATATCTAAAAATGGCAGCCTTGCTGGTGTGGCTCAGTGGTTGGGTGTCAATCTATGAACCAGCAGGTCACAGTTCAATTCCCAGTCAGGGCACATGCCCAGGTTGCGGGCTCAATGTGGGGCATGCAGGAGACAGCAGATCACTGATTCTTCCTCATCATTGATGTTTCTATATCCCTCTCCCTTTCCCTTCTTTTCTGAAATCAATAAAATATATATTTTAAAAATATATAAATAAATTAAATTAAAATGGCAAAAAAAAATCAAATTTTGGGCATTTGAACCAACCAGATTAAACAGAATCAATATTTATGCAGAAAGGGAAAAACTCCTCCCATACTAACCTTTAATCTATAGATTTTCATTGAATGACAAAAAAAATTTTTGTTAGTTTAAACTGCACTGTGACTCCTTTTTCTATTTAGTTTTGAATTGTGATCTTTATTGCTTCTTTATTGTGTATGTCTCTATATATTCCTATTCTCCTGAATTCAAAGCACAATAAATTTTAAAAAATTCTAATAACATTTCTAAATTTAAAATACTGACAAAGTACTAACACACATGGATTTTATAAACATTTGGATAAAATTATTATAGCATATCTTGGTTTAAATATGTTTGGTTAGAAGTGACCATATTTATCCATATTAGCCACGGAGGAAAAGATCTAAAAATGTATAACTTATCAGGTGGAATGCAGAAAAGTAAATATTATATCAATTTAAAAGCCTAACTTATGCTTTATGTAAGCATAAGAAAAAAATGACATGACAGCAATTATCAGTATTTCATGACACATGAAGTAAGTGTTCTTTCTCTTATCAATGATCGCAATAAAACTAAGCTAACATAATCCCATTAACTTCAAAAAGGTTGCTGATGGTTCCATTTCGGCAAAGGGATGATTCCACTTAACTGCGTTTTAACTTGTTGTGATAGTACCATCTGAACAGGTAGGAAAATTCACACCAAACACCACTTAGCAAGAGTCATCTACTAACCTGGCAGGAAATTTGCCTTCTGTATGGTTGAGTAAACACAGATGCAATATATTTAAGATATCATTGGGTCAGGTGCTGATTCATCTAATATGATTTTCAGAAAAAATCTTTCAAAATCACCAACATTTAAAAATATTCATTTACAAGTTTTCTCCCCATCCTACTTTTGAACTCTACATCAATTATAGTATTTCATCTTCTATTGTATTTATGAAAGCCTCAAATTTATTTAAGGATATCATTACTTCTCCTAAATGGCTTTTATAGATTATCAAAATATTAATATTCCACCTATATTACAAGCATTTATCACATAACTTTTCTAAAAGAGCCACAATATTTGCAAAGGAAGATGTATTTTAAATTATGTGTAACACCACCATCCAGAAATTTACTTTTGCTAAATTGCTTTTTGATCTAGAAAGTTTGTCAAATGATATTAGCAAATTCCCTGTTTTTAATTTCACTTTAGGTACACTTTTGCATAAATTTGAAAAATAATAATAAAATTCTGCTTTCTCATAATAGCTGCATGTACTTTTAAAAATCATTATTTCCCCCCTTTTTTTTCATGCTTATTAGTAAAATCTTGGGTAATAAAAATTTTTTAAAAAAACTTAGAAAAATTTCCAGAGTCTCTATCTGAGGAATCTAAAACTAAATCAAGTGCATAGAACATCAATATCTCTTATGCATATTAATATTGTACTAATAAATTTAAGAAAATTTAGACAACAGAAAGGGCTGGCATGTTCAAATTTAAGTCTAGAATCAAAGTATGACATTTCACTGCTATTTAACTAGTCATGTACCATTAATTCATTCTGCAGTAATTATTTACTGGATGCCTATTATACTCATGTGCTCTCAAGAATACAGTCCTTGTCCTCAAGGAATTCAGTGTCTAGGAAAACTATACTGCTGCCACAAAAAATATCTGGGTATTAGGTAGATAGTTTAATTATCTTTCACATTTTTTAGTCAAGTCTAAGAAACTTGATGGGTGTACTCAAGTTTAACAGAGAAGTACAAAGTGAATATGGAAAAAATTAGAGTTGGATCCACTGTGAGAATAGCATCCAAAGAAAAAGGGCTGGGTGAGTGCTAAATATTCAACCTGATTCTTGCCTTATCACATCCTCTGACATAGGGATAGAAGAATTTATCCACATAAGCAATAAAAAGAGAATTTTCTCTTTTCTGTCACCAGAAGGAGAGAACTGGACTCGTGTCAATGAGCCAGGAGCCAATTTCCTTTATAAAAAAAAAATGTTTGGGTTTTGTTTGTTTGTTGTTGGTTTCTTTTTGGCTCTCTTTGAAAAGAAAAATCCATTAAATGCAATGATAAAAATGGTATTTAAAATATGCACAGGTTTTGAATTACTTTGCACCCTTCCTCTACAACAAATACTGATTAAGGACCTTAAAATTATACTATTCATATAAATGGTCAAAAAAATGAAACAAAATAGGGCTTAAATAATAACATTCTATTGGAACTACACCATGTGGCAAATTTCATTCTCACATTGATTTTGACAGCTGAGTTATTCTTGGAGAGAAAAGGTCTGTCACTGCATGTGTTTGAAATTGAAAAAGTACTCCTTTACCTATAGTATATCACCACAAAAACATGCCATTCCAGCTGGACAAATATTAATAGGTATTACCTTGAAATAGTAAGGAAACACTTTCTACATATCAGGCCAATGTGTATTCAAAAAAAAAAATTTGCTACTTTACATTAAGCAGTACATCTCTCTGAAAATGAGAAACAGAAAAACAAAATGCCTCCCATAGTATAATTAGTATATTAAAACTTAAAAATCATCCCTAATTATCTTTTGCTATGGCATAATAGTTTACAAAGAAACATGTTACGATATTGGGTCATGTCCATGATCCTATGGCCCATTATGTAACCTTGGAAAATGGACAAAGGACAAGTAAGTGGAAGAACATCCCTTGGATGTCAGCCTCAAAGGTGAAAATAGAGTCCCAAACATTGTAATTAATGCTTTTCAGTGATTCCATATGTGTTTAACAATCAGCAATTCATCCAAACCTTTTTTAAAAATTGATTTCTATTTCATCCTATATCATGTACTTAAGGGAAAACATTTTCATAATTTTACAATTTCAAAATTCTACTACCCATTATGCAAAGCAATTCTTTGTCCTAAGCACTGACCCCATCTAAAACGTCAATGGATAGCCTTTGAAAATGTGTTTGTCTTCACATGTATTTGCCTTTGAAAATGTATTTGCTTTTTAAAAGTAGGTTGCATTTAGATTTATCACGTCTTACATGCCACACTGAGCACTGAAAATCAGTAAACAGTTACATTTGCTAACAGCTCGAACTAGACAAAATGCCCTGCACAGAGAGGATGGCCATGAAATATTTACTGAATGAATGAATACTCTTGAAAAGCCCTTACATAGACAAACAAAAATTAGGACTAGTTCCAGAAGTTTAAAACTACCCATAAAATGATACATATTAGCTAGATTATACTTTGAGTTCTAGAATCAATAGCATTTAATTTTAAAATCATAATTAAATTAAATAATTGGATAATAGGCATACAAAAAACTAAATATAATCCACAGAAATAAGCACATGACAAGAACTTCATAAACACTGACTGAATTGAACAGAAAATGAATTAACCCTTTTTAGTTAAAGTTAATGTTATGACTGGCATTTGATGAACTGGGTTTCCTCAAACCAACTTGTTTGTGACAAGGGATTCGGAAGTCTTATTGAGAGAAGTGATACACTTCAATTTGGAAAGCTTTTAGGGTAGCTGAACATCCTTATGTAAATTATTTTGACCCTTTAGACCTATTGTGGACCTAAATTTCTATAATTCTTCTGAGAACGGAGGACAATCTGAAGTACACAGTATTTTCTAAGTGTTTACTACAACTCAACCACAAAACAAACAAAGACTAAAGTAATTTGTTTCTTAATTTGCCAGTACTCTACTGCTTCTTCGCTGGCCACATTTCAAAGCATTTTTAAGAATTTGTTAGTTTTAATGATGATATGTTGCAAACATATAGACAAATATAGAAAAAGGTGGGTAACAGACATCTAGGGCCCATCACCCATTTTGAAAAGATGTTACCATTAGCTCAGTAATAATAATGGAAACACACATTCAAAGAACAGAGATTTGAAATTGATCAGATGGGCAAAAGTTAGGAAATCTGACAACAGAAGGTGTCGCTCACGTGTGCTGAGACAGTTATTTATTGCTGGGGGGACATTCAACTAACGCGGAGAGAAATTTGGGAGACACCTAGTAAAATTCTCATTCAGTGACAAGAACATTTGCAAACTCTGCTCCTATGCAAGAGATATTCATACAAATTGGAACTCTTTAACTGCATATGTAATTCCTAGTTCTTCATTTAAAGAAGAGCTCTTAAAGTTTTTATTTAAAATGTATTTTAATTAAAAAAAAGATTAGGGTTTGGGAATAAATGTACCCAATTGCATACAGAATTTAAAACAGTCAAATTAATTGAAACAGATTTCGTAAATAAATTAGATAACATGATTGTATGGAATGTGGCACATGCCAGACCAAAAAGCTATGTACTAGATCAAAATTAGAGAGCTTGATTCTAAGACTTTTGTAAGTTGTACTTTTAAAGGATGTGAATGGCAAAGTTCCAAAACTCCTTCAACTGTAGAAAAGAATTGCTTTAATTGCATAAATACATTAGGGAGGGTACGAACAGCCCCCATGCTTTCCACTATATGGTGTCTTATTTCACACTTGTTAAGGTTTACACAACAGTGAGGCAGTACCTGAATCACTTCCCATGGTGCCTGAATCACTGCCCATGTTGCTGTTATGTCCAAGACTTTCATCTAAGCAGTTGACACTTCCTTCTGCCAAACTTGTGTCTGATTCTGCAAAGGAAAACATTTTAAAATATTTTAAAAATATTTCTGAGAATAAACATATTTTAACTACACACCTCTACAGCACACAGTACATACAGTTCAGTGCAAGTAAGGAAGGCACACCCAGATAATTATGCACAAAAGGTAAGAGTTTCTGGCAAGCTACATTTAAACACTCCACTGTGGATGAGAAGCTGCGGGTAGTGAATCGAGTACATATATCTACTTAAAGTAGCATACATCCAATATGAGAGCTAATGCAAATTGGTAAGGATTTATGATTTTTGTCAGCCCCCCTTCTTGTAAATTTCGTCCAAGAAAAGATCTAGGCTTGACAATGTCATTTAAACAAAAATTTGTTTTATAGAAACCATTGAGTTATTTTCACATAAAATGGTAGGTAATGAATAGAGTAAAGAAATTAATAAAGAACGTGGATTCACTCGTTAGTTATGAAAACAGCAGTTCGGTAACAAACATAACTGTAAGATATTAAAAACAATTGGCTCGGGAAGAATATCATTAAAGCCTGGCACTGCAGTTGTACTGGAGCTTATGTGAGGTTGCAAATAATTTTTTTTTTTACTGTAATTAAACTGTGCTTCTGTCAATGGGTTGCAGTTGATGTGAGTGGCAAGGGCACACCATTCATGTGTTAATCCCAATGTTCTGTTTTCAGTACTCAGTATCAGTTCTATTTGGAAATCTTTCCAAGGGAAGACTTCCCTCCTTGCAGTTTATCTCCAAGGATGTTTGCAGTCCAGTCCTCAAGGATCAGAGCTATTGCTACACTGGTAACAGCACATGAAAGATGGTTGCAGATGTTGGCTTTGGAATCCGAAGGATCTGTGACATTTGCTGTTGCAGTTGCTCTGTGCCTGACTTCCTCTATTTAAAAGGAGGCCAGTACAATTTCCCTCATCGGGCTGGATAGTCATTCACTGATGTAGGCACAGTCAGCTCTGAGCACTTCAGCTAAATTCTGATGACTAGAACATGAAATAAAATTCAAGCATTTGTCGTACTACTAGGGCAAGAGTTTCATTTAAGAAATGTTCTTATAATTAATAACATTTCACAATACTTATAATTGCTACATAACTATTAATTCATGCTAAAGCTGCTAAATGCACTAAATAAATTACGTATATTAATGTAGTCTTTACCCATTGAAAGGAGTCTGGGTGTCACACATTTGGGCTGGAAATAGAAATGGGTGAAAAACATACACATAGGATGTTATCGACAAAACTTCTCTGGAAGGAGACAATATACAACTCTCTAAAACTATAGGTACCTTCTCTTACTTTAGCCATTTATATTTTTAAAGTCAGGTGTCGGCAATTATACTTACACACTGGAAGTGACTCTTTTTAGGTGTATAGTTTGACAAATGTATACAGTTTGTCACCACCATCACAGTCAATATTTTCCCATCATCTATGAAGACCCCTCACCCGCCTTTGTAGTCAGCTCCCTCCTGCTGTCCCCCGGCAGTCGTGGGTCTGGTTTCTGTCCCTACACGTTTGTCTTTCCAAAATATCACATAAATAGATCTATGGAGTGTGTAGCCTTTACATTTGGCTTTCACTTAGCGTAGGCAGTTCGAGATGCACCCATGTTGTTCTTTCTATCAGTAATGTGTGCCTTTTTATTGCCGACTAGTATTCCGTTGAGCATCTGTGACATCTATGACCTCCTCCTTGCAACCTGGGTAAGCCCCTTTAGCTTAGGAAAGAATGGAATTACAGCCAATGCCAATCAGAGGTATCTCTCTTCAAAGTTAAGAGAATGCTATTAAGAAATTTGTAGGAAAATTCCCAATGGACACACATACTGTTTAAGTACATTAGCACAACATAAATATACTAATGTGAAAATACTGTGCTTATCAGTTGTTGCAGATTAGCTCTAAAACTCGGATTTGAGGAATCCCTTATGATCACACGGGGAAACCTGTACATCTCACTGAGAGATTTTAAATATGGCACTTTGCAATTCCCAGAGGTATGCCTTGTTAGGAGCTCGGAGGCGAGTGCGGGATAGAGCTGTCAAGGAGAACAGTGTTTTGGGCAGATGTACTGATGAAAAGAGAATGTGATTTATAAGAAAAAGGCAAGGTGTAAAATGAGATGGGGAAAATACCATTGCAAGGATAACTCCCAATCTTAGATATATAGACCAAGATATTAGAGACAAAAAAAATTAACTTTGACATGCTTTTCATATGCTGTATTAAATGTGGTACTGAGACCTGAAAACAATACCAAAAATATGGATAAATACTAATAAATATTATCAAAAATCTAACACTGTAAAGTTTCCAACTAAGTGTAATCCAAGTGGAAATTACATTTGATTTCTATTTTTTTTTCTAATCACTAATAGTTAAACCATGAACTTAAACCTGCTCCATGTAAGTGTACAGTCAAGATTTCCCCCCAAGTTTTGTTCTAACATGCACATAATTGGGGGAACCTATTTAATGCAATGCATGCAAATAATTAGTGAATATTAAAGACAGCTTCTACCAAAAATAGGGTATGATTAATTAAGTTTGTGATTTGGATTATTTTCATCTAATCAATAAATCTGCAATGTGTCACTTGTGCTTTCACAGATGGAATATAAATTACATTTTAAACTCTCAGCATCCTATGTGGTACATACCCGTTATCACCTCCATTTTATAGGTGAGAAACCACAGCTCAGAGAGGTTCAGTCATTGATTCAGATCACACAGCTGGAACAGGGCAGAGCTGGAAGCCCCTATTATCTGATTCTATGGCCAGTATCCCAGTGCCTTTACCCAGCACTAGGCATGGCTGATAATCTGAGCGACGCTTTGTAAACAGGCAGACAATCCTGTAGCCATACTTCTAAGTGAAATAAAGTTGTTGTTTTTTTAAGCATCCAGACATTTTCACTGGAATGTCAAATTTTCTATCAATCTTGAAACAGCTTGTCTTTGCAAGAAAAGTTAGATTGTTTTATTTTGCTAATATTTCTGATTTCATCCATAGACTTTTGTTTACGTTACATGGAAATATCCACATTTATGTTGAAACTATTTTCTGCACACAAATAAAAGAAGAATACTTGCATCCAGTTGACAAAATTAATTGCAATAATTCTGCTAGAGAAGATTATGAAAGAGAAAGGGAATATCAGAGGTCTATTTGTTTGTCATTTTAAGGATATATGTTCCCAGTTTCTCAGTACAAAAATAAGTCTGTTTCCTAGACTGCAAATGCTTAAGCATTTGACATATTTTTATTTCATAGAAATATAAGTACTCTAGGAAGTAACTTTAATAATAGAAGAAAGCATGTTGTATCTCCTATAACATTGAGAATTTCTTCCCCAGAGATTTTCTTCCTGTATTCATTTTTAAAAGTTATATTACACACACACACACACACACACACACACACACACACACACACCAAAAAGCCAGATCGAGAAAGTGCTTAAGTGATACCAAAATTAAACCAATCTATTGAGTTTATAAGCCAAGAATTCCTGCAATGGACTATTTAGGAATATCTTGTTTCACTCTGTGCTTTTCACAGTGTGTCAATCTGAACTGATGTCCTAATGGATAAAGTCATGTGTCTATGATTTTAAAATAGATTAGATAAAATCGAGGCAATTGGAGACTGAGGGTTGCCATGAAAAGAGTACATGCTATGGGGTCAGACAGATCGGTCTCCAGATCTACTCTCAGCCACTGCTAACAAGTGATTTAACCTTTTAAAAATTTGCAATACAAATACGAGTTTCTACTTCCTCATTTATTGTGAGAATTTATCAAGAAATAAATCACGAAGAGAAGCATCTGAAACTTTTGTGAAGTTGCAGCTTAAAGAGGCTTTGAATATTGGAGTTTTCTTACATAATACATTTAGTTAACTTTTATATAGGTCTTATTTCCTCTAGGAAAAATACCAAAGCTAGTTATGAAACAGATAAGAAAATGCTGGTTATTTCTGTTAAAGAATAGCAGTTATTCATATCAACCTGTATGGAAATGAAGAAAAGTGTTACTCATCCAGTTAGAAGATAGGATTGTCTGTAATAATTTTGTAAACAACACAAAAAGGAACAGCTTTGCTTACGGCGATAGTGTCTACAACCAGTCCCTAAGCCATAAGAAAAACGGCTTCTCTGCAAGCAGAACTTGAACACTAATGAGGCAGAAATATTAACTGGAATCTGATAAATTTCACATTTAACATCCTCTGGACCTTAAATACTTTGAAAATATTTAAAACCCATTTAGAAACCAAATATTTTGAAGTTAAAAAAAAATTCTATTAAAAAGCTCTTGATTGAAGGCCTTTCTCGATTTATTTCAATGTAAAGTCTGCCCTCTGCTGGAAGATGCTATTATAACAATTTGTTGATAAGGAATATTGTGTTTTCAACCTAAGACCTAAGTCTCATTAGGTAAGATACAAATTACTTCTCACTTCTACTCCTACAGGTGGTGCCCCTCCTATTTTCAGCCTCGATGCACCTGTCAGTCCACAGACTATTTCTCTCTGACCGCTGGCCTAGGCCGTCCTGCGTTCTCTTTGTTGGGACGTGGTTTTGCATCACAGCAGGAAGCGGTGCAAGGGGCCGTGTGCCCACCGAGGAAGAAGGTCATCAACAGACCCCGTTCTCCTGAGAGGCAGAGCTGCCAGGGTCTGCAAATAGTCTAGTTCCACTTGTCACGGTCACTTTATATTTATCCTGGTTCTGACCTCCTGATGCATGTGAGCTTCAGGTCCTTGGCCATTCCTCCCTCCCTCCAGTTGCCTAACCCCGCAGCCTAGCCTGTCTAAGACCACCCCTAAGACTTCCGACATGTGCACACAGGGGCACTCACACAGAGCCAGCGTGGACTTCTGGAGTGTGCTTGACTTTCTCGCTACTAATAATACATATTTCCTTTTCTTTTGACATAATCTTTTTTGAGAGGAAATAGATGACTTTTATTTTCAGCTAGCTCCATGTATATGGATGTGTGCGTGAGTGCGCGCGCACACACACACGCTCACATTTTGGTCTGTCAGATTTTGCTCTCCATGCCAGGGAACATGTGTTCCCACAGAATGGAGAGAAGCCACCTCCACCCACCTTGCATATTCTCTCCTGGATCCAAGCTTCTAGGAAATGAGTTTCCCAAAGAGAAAGAGAGAGAAAAACACACATACAAAAACTCTCCTAGAACCTTAGCCCACATGGCTATCCGAGGAGCTCCTTGCTCCCGTTTATAGAATTATAAAATTTATACGCTGAAATGTTCGTCAGAATTAAATTTGAGTTGTGTGTAAGGACATTGGCGTACATTGCATCTCTATGCCCTTTAGCCTTTAGAGTTGGGTCTCAGATAGAAAGATAGTGATTAAAGTACGGGGTTGTGAGGATAACATACCCACTAGATCTGGTTCTCAACCTTTTTAATGCCGCAACCCTTTAATACAGTTCCTGTGGTGACCCCCAACCATAAAATTATTTCCGTTGCTACTTCATAACTGTAATTTTGTTACTGTTATGAATCGTAATGTAAATACCTGTGTTTTCTGATGGTCTTAGGCTAGATCAACCCATTCATTCACTGACAGGCAGTAACACAGGCAAAAAGTCCTAGGGCAGAGTCCGTTATGAGTGATGAGTCAGACGACCACATGGAAAGCAAGTCTTGGCAACAACAAGGTTTAGGGGTGGCAAGGTAGGAGATGAATTGCAAAGTTCTTTAGCTGATAGGCACCCTTCAAGAGAAGCTGTGCAAGTGAAGCAGACATAAACAGACTCATGAGGAAAGTATGTGGAGAGATACAGTGATGGGTGTCCTGGTGAGTGTTCGGAATTCGGGCTCTTATTTTAGGAGGGGGGGAAGCCACAATGTAAAAGTGTTAGCCAATGTCCAGTGTAAATATCCCCACCGTGGCTCATTTCAAGCTGCGGTGTGATGCCACTGTGTGGACTTAGGGAGTCATGTGCCTGCCTGGCTCCTACAAGCCGGTATCAGCCACTTCCAGCACCCCAAAGGAGGATACATTCCTCTAATTATGGGCTCTCCTACAAACATCATCTGAGATAATCACATATGCTTTATGCTAGTACTTGGTCATTGTTCAAGTGATGAAAGATAAACTTTTTAAAAATTGATTTTTGAGAGAGAGGAAGTGTGAGAGAGAAATGTCGATGTCCGTGCAAGCCCTACAGGAGCTTGAACACGCAACCCAGGGATGTGCTCTGACTGGGAATGGAACCGGCGACTATTCGGTGCACTTGTGAGGATGCTCCAACCAACCGAGTCGCCCCAGCCAGAGCATGAATGATAAACTTTTCAGTGTTTGTTTTTTTTTGTGTGTGTGTGTTTTTAAGTTGTGGTACATTTACATAATGGAATACTCCTCGGCCATAAAAAAGAAGGAAATTTTGCCCAACAGCATGCATGGACCTGGAGAGCATTATGCTAAGTAAAATAAGCCAGGCAGAAAAAGACAAATACCACATCATTTCACTCATATGTAGACTCTAATGAACAAAATAAACTAATAAACCAAATAGAAACAGTCTCCTAGATAGAGAACAGACTGACAGCTGTCAGAGGGGAGGGGGTTGTGAGGCTGGGTGAAAAAGGTGTAGGAATTAAGAAAAAAAAAAATAGACACAGGCAACAGTATGGTGATTACCAGAAGGGAAAAGGGTGGGGGGAGGAAGAGGAGATATGGGGGGATACTTGGTGATGGAAGAAGACTTGACTTGGGGTGATGAACACACAATACAATATACAGATGATGTATTATAGAATTTGTGTTAACCAATGTCACCCCCAATAAATTCAATAACAAATAGAAATAAAAGCGTCTTCTTTTGCCTTAGAAAAGCATTTGTAAAAATCAGAGAGAAAGCCCTGAATTCTCAGTGATCTTCGAAATCTTCTCTGCCACCACCCTCCTCCATAAACCCTCCCCTCTAATCAAACTGCCCCCCTGCACACATTTTATTATGGCATTTTTATGTGTTTATTACAGCTGGAGAATGATGCTCATTGTATATAATATATTATGTAAATGTATTAATTCATCTACTCCCTGCCCCCACACAGGCATAGCCTCCCCCATTATCCACATCTCCCACACTGAACACATTTTGCACTCTGCTATACCTGCACTTTTGTGCATGATGTTTGTGCAACCTAAAATGCTGCCTGCCACTTCTGGTCACAAACCCAACACAGGACCTTCACGGCTCAGCCGAAATGTCTCATATTCCTCCTCTGGTAAGCTTTCTCTGTCTTCCTTTTTTTCGCAAGTCTTCTCTCCTCATCCTTTAATACTTTCTATTTGGCTATAGATAGATTACTATGTCTCTTTGGGACCATGTAACTTGTTTTCTTGAATTGGATTATAAACACTTTGAGGGTGAAACCAATACCAGTGCTTGGTTCCTGACCAACTAACTCCTTTATTCCCACTGCTCCAGTTTCTAGTCCTCATTCACACACCAAAATAGAGAAGGTAAGGTCTAATAATCAAATTAATATTAGAAGCATCATCTTTGTTAAAATGTGCTAAAATCCCCCACAAATAAACAAAAAATACATATTAGGTTTGTAGCCGTAAAAGGGATGTCATGAAAATAAATCTAGCATGTGTTAGCTGAACACCAGGGAGATTTCTTTTCATCAAAATATCTTTGTCCTCATTTCTGAGAGATGAATGGTAAACCTCCTAGAGCTATTATGCAATTGTAAGTCATATAACAGACCTAGATGGCTCATGGCAGGTTTCAAATAACATAAAAACCTATACTATTCTTTAAAAAACACCAATATCAACATCAGCATCTCTCTCTCAGCTCAAATTCTTATCTGCCTTTTGGATTGCCTCAATAGTATAACAAATTAATGTAACTAAAATTAGAAAAATATAGGAGTAAAGGAGAGCTATCTTCATTCAAACCAATGCAGCAATAGGATAGGCAATTCTGACACAATATTACTGCATCCTTTTCTTTCCCACTAAGATCCCAACTGCTATATGGTATTTATTTGTAGAGATTCTAAGAATTTCTAAATTTCTAGAGGTTAGTGCTATAGAACATTATTCTTGTCCTCAAGTGCAAGGATAAATTTTGTGGCATTTTAACAGAAAATAGTTTAGACCAAATCTAAGATTGGACTTTCGTCTATAAAAAGGCAAAACAAAACAACAACAACAAAAGTGCTGGAACAGATTGGGCCAGGGAGAAGGAGGCTGTTTTATAAAGGTCAATTTTTAAACCCCTCCTACAGAACATGATCTATGCAAAATATATCCACAATATATTCCAAAGCATAATGTCACCGGATAAACCTAAGGAGTGGAACATATGGGGGAATATGAAAAAGAAGGTATTAAAGTCTGAAAACAAGCAGGTTGGTAAGCTCATTAGCTGGGGTGGAATTTTAAAATCTTCACGTGAACGAATATGTAAATCAAAATATACACATGCATTCATAGTCATGCGCACCGTATATTCACACATGGCACCGTTACATTATACTGTTACATTATACTAGAACAGTGAAATTCGTCTCGTTATAAATGTAAAAGCGCCCTCTGCTGGCCAAGCTAGGGTATTTGCATTTTCTAGTTTGACAACAGGAAGATTCAACATAGGATGATACAGTTTCTGGGAAACTCTGCATGATAGTAAGCTTATTCCAAATACAATACTTTTCTTAGTTGTGAATCTAATTTACTTCACTTTTATTTTATTATAGAGCATTAATTTCTAAAGTAGTATAATAAAAACATCGATGCAAAATAACTACTCACTTGCAACAAAGCAACAGTAGCAGACAACTAAAACTGTTTGTACGATTGATTTGATTGCACCCTTAGAGAATTTTAAAAATCCAGATAAGTATGTTCTTGCTGTAAATAAAATAGTTTTAATAGAAAAAAAAAGGAATGTAGGCTTTATGCCCCTCTGATGTTTTCTAGGGAAGTGTGGTTTAAAGAAATATCAAAGTTTTCCAATATTTTCTTGTTATAAGATAACCAGTGACTTCAGAAAGCAGACCTACAACACCCAGCATTAAAATCATACTAAGAGTCTGAGAACTATTCAAATATTCTTTAGAAATTATTTGTGCTAACTTGGAAAAAGAAAGGACTTTTATTGACCACCTTTTTAATGGGAAGCAGTTGGAAGGAGGAAGGAAGAACTGCCAGCCCCCAACGTGGAGACCTGATGAAATCACCCTCCAGACCTACTCTGGGGAATTCTGATATACCGCTCCTAGGATGAAGGGGAGATGTGATTAAAATTGATTTCGGGACAGGCCACTGTTATTAATGGCAATCTGTCTCACCCATCAGATGTATTAAGGAGTAAAAGGAGCCAGAAAAATAATATATGAAGAATCTTTGCATTAAAATTATACAAAATTAACATTTGTCTGCACTATACAAATATTTTAGAAACTGGTTCAGAAATAAAATTACAGAAGTCTTCATTTGAACTTGGAAATAATTCAAGTCAATTTTTTTCTTTCTGCATATGAAAATTCATATGTACAGATTATGTGCACCTTAAGTAAAAAGTTTCTTTCAATGCGATTTTGGTAACCATATTTGAAACCTTAACATAATACATTAGAATTAAAAATAAAGATTATACATCATCAGTATCAATAAGATACACAAAACACAATTATGCAAATGCATATTAGAAACTATGGAACGCTTTCATATACTTTTTGATTGTTAATTCTCTCAAAGAATGCCAACCAGCAAGAAGATTATAAAGAACCTCTTGGAAAAACAGATAAGTGATTTAAGAAACAACAACAAAAAAGAATGAACTTGTAAACATATTTTCCATTAGGAATTAAAAAATTCAAATTGAAATAATAAAATATTTGAAAATATTACCCACTCTGGTAGAAGAGGTTTCAGGGCAATAGATACTCTCTATATTGTTGGAGGACATGTAAATTGATACTAGTTCCTGGTGTAAAATTTGACATTATTAAATGTCTTAAAATTGTAGAAATCATTTGATCCAGAAATTTCAATTATGTCATATGTTTATAAGAATCAAACTGAGACATAAATACAGTTATTGTAGCATTATTCACAATGTAGAAATTTGGAAGCACCTTAAATGTTCAATAATTAAATCATCTATTTTAATGCATCCAGTGGATGCAATTATTATTCTGGTTTTTTTAAAATATATTTTATTGATTTTTTTACAGAGAGGAAGAGAGAGGGATAGAGAGTTAGAAACATCGATCAGCTGCCTCTTGCACACCCCCTTCTGGGAATGTGCCCGTAACCAAGGTACATGCCCTTGACCAGAATTGAACCTGGGACCCTTGAGTCCGCAGGCCAATGCTCTATCCACTGAGCCAAACCGGTTTCGGCTATTATTCTGTTTTTATAAGTCATTCTGTAGAAGAACATCGAATGAACACAGGAGAAATGTCCTTGTAAATAAACATCCAGGTGTGTAAACTGACCAGAGGGCTACACATCCAATTGTTAAGAGTGATCTATATTGAAGGAGAATGGGCCACTTTCTTTGTATGTTTCTATGTTTTCAAGTTTGCTGCAATGCAGCCATATTACTTTTCTGAGTCAAAAACAGTAAACTTTGCTAGTGGTACCCTGGAGTCAGCTTAATACCAGCTCACAATAGCCAACTGTTACATTTTGAGAAATTTTGTGAGCCAGCTGTTAAGCACAGCACTTTAAAAAATTAAATTACATAAACTTACAATTAAATAAATTACATTAAAACCAAGGCAATAAATACTTAAAACCCACCATTTCCTGATCATTGTACTGTATTATCTAAGCCTATTGCATCTGTACGGTGGAAATGTTACCTAATGGTGCGCTGCTGCACATCTCTCCCCAACCTTGTACTCAGTGACATTATGATGGAGGCTTAAAATCAGCCTTATTGAGAGCATTTACACCAGGGACATTGGTATACGCTGCCAATCAGGGCTTTTTTTCTTTTCCCCAGAGAGCTACTTGTTAAAAATTTATCAGCACACCACAGACTTTACATATTTCTTGAGAAAATAGAACGTGGCCCTTTTGAGGAGGTAGGGGAGGAGAGAAGAATCCTATCATGAGAAAATTAGGGAGAGGAACAAAATTAAATTGGTTTGATCCTTCCAGGGTTGTTTCATATAAAAAGGTGGCCATGAATGCTCTCCCTCCCTGAGAGCATACCCACACCTTTCTTCCCTCAGAGGCCTGCATCTTTTCTTTTCTCTCTTAAACCCAGGAGACTTGCAATCAGGGGAGCAGAGAGCAGCGGCAGCTCACCCCACACGAACCCCCTGAACCTGTCTCCAAGGCCTCTTTTCTCTGAGTTTTCAGTGAGCCAAAGCAGCCCAGCCTAGGCTCTCTCCTGTTGCTTCTTCTATCCTAAGCCCTTCCTTGCTACACTGGCCCCAGCTTTAATGAATATACTCTCAAAATAAATAAAAATAAAAAGGTGGATATGGTGGTTATCAGTTCTCACACCAATTACATACTGCAATTCAAGCCAACACCAGTTTAGCACCTGTTCATCTTCCTTCCTACAGCCTTGGTTTTATGCTACAACCCAGTTGAACCACTCAGAGACATCCCTGTCTGTAAAGTAGGGAAAAAGATAATGGCCTTACTTAATTATCAGAGCTTTGCATGAAACAAGCTGCTCAACAAATGGGACATGTTCTGAGAAATGGCTGTAGGTGATTTTGTTGTGCGAACATTATAGAGTTCACTTACACAAATCTGGATGGGATAGCCTACTACACACCTAGGCTGTATGTTGTAGTCTATTGCTACCAGACTACAAGCCTTTATAGCATGTTACCGTACAAAACAACAGAAGACTAAATCAAGCACAAGGGACAATGATGCAATCTAGAGATGCAGTAAAATGAGATGTATGAGGCTACTGCCAGGATAACGTGGCATACTGTTTTAAAGTAAACTGTTTTATTTCCAAGTAGAAAGAATACACTCTAAAATAATGATAAAAAGTATAGTACAGTAAATATGTAAAACAGTAACATAATCGTTTGTGTGTTGTTTTTTTATCCTCACCTAAGGATATTTTCCCCATTGATTCTTTAGAGAGAGTGGAAGGAAGGGGGAGAAGTAGAGAGAGAGAAACATCAATGTGAAGATATGAGAGAGAGACACATCCACTGGTTGCCTCCCGCATGCATCCTGATCAGGGCCATCCAGACCAGGGCCAGGGATCGAGCCTGCAACCAGGTACGTGCCCTTGACTGGAATTGAGCCAGGATGCTTCAGTCCATAGGCCAACACTCTATCCACTGAGCCAAACTGGCTAGGACACATAGTCATTTTTTAACATGTTATGTACTGTCCGTAATTGTGTATGTTACACCGTCAGATGACTGGCAGCTTTTTGTTTCCAAGAGCATCATCACAAACACCTGAGCAGCGCATTGCACTACCACCTTACAACAGCTAGGACTAAGACGTCACTAGGCAATAGGAGTTTTTCAGCTCCATTATGATGTAGTGAGACCACTGTCATATGTGCGGTCTGTCATTGACCAAAATGTCCTTATGTGGCACATGGCTATAATGTATTTGAAAGAACTTTGAAAACCATGAAAATATGGGACATGCTTATGATATTTATCACATTAAAAGGCCCACAGATGTCTTATAAAGTAAAATTAGAACCAAATGTGTTCATATTCATAACATATTAATATTGCATTAGTTTTGAAAACATTTTTAACCACCAAGAGGAATTATTCTAATTTAATCTCTTCTAAAAATATTATTTTAATAAAAATGTTCACAAGGCCCCAAAAGCCCAAATTTTATCCCTCTGCTTAACAGACCCCGATGTCATCAATGCCCCAATTGATTTTTTGTGATGTAGTAGTTAGTGTACAAAACGTACGCATGTGTTCCAAGTACCTGAAACTACAGAAGAATCCGTAAAAGATGATTCCACTGAATGGCTGTGTAGGTCCCAGGCATCTTTCTCTGGACTTGACTGATCTGTGGCCAAAAGAGGTGGCTCTTTATCTTCAGGACCATCTTCTTGTGATAAATTCTCATTTTCTAGGAATAAAAGCATTAGAATGTAAAACATAGCACAATGCAAGTTTTTATACCATGTACATAAGACCATTACTGTTATTTTGAAAATGAAATGGGGGTTCCTAATAGAGATTTGCTTGAATATGCATCAATACCTCGAAATTCTAATCAGAATGTAAATTGTATTGCAATGGCAAGCTTTTGTACCCTATAAATGCCTGTTATTGTTACTCTGAAAACCAAGTGGGTGTTTCTCTTAGAGATTTGCCCAAATGTACTTCAGTACTTTCACATTTTGAAAGGCTCGGGATATGTTTTTTGTTCTTTTATTATTAATATGGACATAATGAGTAATTCTTTGCAATGATCAAATTTTGTCTAAGAAGACTACATAACATTATACTAGTCACAGGAAAAGTGTGTGACGATTTCCTATCTGATCATCACCTTTAGGGAGTAAGCCACTTACTCAGGGATGCAAAGCCACATTTAAGGCTGAATTAATGAAAATGCAAATTGGGTGGTGGTTTTTCTTTAGCTTGTGCTCTTGCCATTTTGTTCCCTCGCTGTGTGTTTTACAGGAGATGTACATATGCTTTAATGTCAGCCTAAATGCATGTATTCTGAATTTCTGGAGATATTTAAAAATTCAATAAAATATTCTACATCCTTTCTTTCTTCTTTCCTTTATTTCCAATGTCTGGCCTTGCTTCCTTCAACCAACATATATTGAGCATTTTCTTATGGGACTACATGTTTACAAATAAAAACAAGAATTTCTGTCCTTCTGAAGCTGCAATCTGTCAGAGAAGACTGATCCCATAAAGAAAAAATTTAAGTATCATTTTGGATGAGGTCATCTTACAAAATAAGGGGCAAATGAGTCATGTGTATAAAGAATTTCCTGAAAAACTGTTCTGTCTTTGGACTTTGTCTTTGGCCAGACAGCTTGACAATGTATGCAGCTACATATTAAGTATGTTTGTAGTTTATAATCATAACAGTCAATTGTTTTGGGCTTACTATATAAGCACTTTGCATAGGTTAAATAATTTAATCCTCAAAATAACCTTAATAAATAAGTAACATTATCATCACCATTTCACAGAGAAGTAAACTGAGGCACAGAGAGGGCAAGTACCTGGCCAAAGTCACACATTCAGGGACATAAAGGAGCAAGAACTCAATAAGCATAAGGATTCAGAGCCTAGGCCACCATAACAAAATGTTATAGATTGAGTGGCTTGAACAACAGAATTTCATTTTCTCACAGTTCTGGAGATTGGAAGTCCAAGATCAATGTGCTAGCAAAGTTGATGACTGGTGAGAGCTCTTGCTCTTTATTTAGGTTGCAAAAGGTCACCTTCTTACTATGCCATCAGAAGAAGAAGAAGAAGAAGAAGAAGAAGAAGAAGAAGAAGAAGAAGAAGAAGAAGAAGAAGAAGGAGAAGAAGAAGGAGGAGGAGGAGGAGGAGGAGGAGGAGGAGGAGGAGGAGGAGGAGGAGGAGGAGGAAGAAGAAGAAGAAGAAGAAGAAGAAGAAGAAGAAGAAGAAGAAGAAGAAGAAGAAGAAGAAGAAGGTGGCGGCCACAGTCTTATTGGATTAGGGCCCACCATTTTTACCTAATTTAACCTTAATTATCTCCTTAAAAACCCTATATCCTGATACAGTCTCATTGGGAGTTATGAGAATATGAATTCAGTCCATAGCCACTCTTACCACAAGAATAATTACAGCTAACTTTCTGGTCACCAAGACCTATTAGAAAAATGCTTAGATTCCCATGATAAGATGTACTGCTTAGCAAACAACACTGAAATTCCTGATCTGCTGATTAGATTTCCTTAAGAAATAAAAATTAAGTCCTACTTGTTTGGTGGGGGGAGGGGGGGTTGAAGAATGCTGAGCCCCAGAAAGAGATCAGTATTTGCCATTTGACCTTCGAAAAGAAGCTTAGAGATCCATGTCTCTTCTCCCTGCCCTCATAAGAGCCCACGTACCCGAGTCAACATCCATCATCACCCACTTTGGTCGAAAGAGGGAGAAATCCCAGCTGTGAGAGGACCTTGCCATGGGCCCAGGGAGGGATAGAAGGGAGAATTGGTGTCACTGTTTTTCTTTTCACAAGGACTCTCCAATTTTATCAATGTTTGGCCTGGCCAGCCAGGATACTAGTATATACATGAGCTGACAGAATCTGGATAAACTAGTCCCTAAGTCATTCTGAAAGAGGCATCAAGACAAGGTTGTTGCATATAATGAGGACAGTAACGAGGGAGGTATGTGAATATTAGCTGTACGTGATGAGGTGTGTTATAACACAGGTATTACATGAGATTTACTATATATACTCTCCATAGACTGTTATTGTTCAAAGAACTATAATTTGAAAAATTATGTTAAACTTCTAACAAGGCACTTTGTAAAGTAGAATTTTAAAAAGATCTTAGCAAGAAATATTGCCAGACATGCTATGTCCAGAGAAATCTAGAAGACACTTTGTAGCAAATCTTCTAGACCCTTTCCTAAACAATTATGTCACTGAACACAGCTGCAAAATGGAGAGTACCCTCTAATTTGGGGGATGGATATGAGAAGGTCTTTTGTGATTTTAAAGGCTGCTCTTTCTAATATCCTTTGATACACTGAGGCCAAAATTTCCCTGGAGGTGAAAGCCAAACTGTAGTCATTTTCTTTTGAAGTTTAAGTCCTAGAATGTTTGTCCTGAATGGAAGTGTTTGCATGGGGTCTTGAAAGGAAACTCATCATGAGATGGGTGGTCTGGACTGGGGTCCAGCTCATCCATGAGGTGTGTAGGAAAAAATTGGCGCCATCGTTGTATGTAGCTTTGGTTGGAAGTATATATAGACTTAGAAAACTGGCCTTGGAGATATGCTATGGAAACAATGGCTGGGCTTTAATGTATAAGTACAAAAAAACGTAATCTTGATGTTGCAACTGAGGCCACTTCAGAGAACTGAAGCAAAGTAAAGATGCTTCTGACTGAGAAGAAAAATTTTTTTAACCAGTTGGCAGTCTCGATTTGGCTCATGGGTTATAGTGTTCCAACCCTGATCAATTTTCTATACCAGATCATAGACTTTTTTCTTTTTTTTTTTTTTTACTGTCTACTGAAGAGCTTTTTATTTTTTTTAATTTTTTTAAAGTATTACAAATAGTAGTACATATGTCTCCCTTTTCCCCCCATTCACCTCCTCCTGGTCTCCCCAACCCCCCGGCACATGCCCTCACCCCCCTAGTGTCTGTGTCCATTGGTTATGCTTATATGCATGCATACAAGTCCTTTGGTTGATCACTTACCCCCACCCCCCAACCCTCCCCTGCCTTCCTGCTGAAGTTTGACAGTCTGTTCGATGCTTCTTTGTCTCTGTATCTATTTTTGTTTATCAGTTTATGATGTTCATTATATTTCACAAATGAGTGAGATCATATGATATTTATCTTTCTCTGACTGGCTTATTTCACTTAGCATAATGTTCTCCAATTCCATCCATGCTGTTGCAAATGGTAAGAATTCCTCTTCTTTACAGCAGTATAGTATTCCATTGTGTAGATGTACCACAGTTTTCTAATCTACTCATCTGCTGATGAGCACTTAGGCTGTTTCCAAATATTAGCTATTGTAAATTGTGCTGCTATGAACATATATCCTTTCTGATTGGTTTTTCTGTTTTCTAAATAAAGGACTTAAACGTAAGACGGAAAACCATAAAAATCCTAGAAGAAGCCATAGGCAACAAAATAGCAGACATTTATCGTGGCAATATCTTTACTAATACAGCTCCTAGGGCAATGGAAACTAAGGAGAAAATAAACTAATGGGACTACATCAAAATAAAAAGCTTCTGCACAGCAAAAGAAACCATCAACAAAACAACAATATGTTCTGCATGGAAGAACATATTTGCCAATGTTATCTCTGATAAGGGTTTAATCTCCAAAATTTATAGGGAACTCATACAACTTAACAAAAGGAAGATAAACAATCCAATAAAAAAATGGGCAAAGGACCTAAATAGACACTTTTTGAAAAAGGACATACAGAAGGCCAAGAGACATATGAAAACATGCTCAAAGTCACTAATCATCTGAGAGATGCAAATCAAAATGACAATGAGGTACCATCTCACACCTGTCAGAATGGCTATCATCAACAAATCAACAAACAAGAGCTGGAGAGGATGTGGAGAAAAAGGAACCCTCCTGCACTGTTGGTGGGAATGCAGACTGGTGCAGCCACTGTGGCAAACAGTATGGAGTTTCCTCAAAAAATTAAAAATGGAACTCCATTTGACCCAGTAATCCCACTTCTAGACTCTTCTTTTTTACAAATATGCTTCCATTGATTCTAGAGAGAGAAGGAGAGAGAGAGAGAGAGAGAGAGAGAGAGGCAGAGAGAGAGAGAAACATTGATGTGAGAGAGAAACATTCATGGGCTGCCTCCTGCACACCCCCTACTAGGGATCAAGCCTGAAACCTGGTCATGTGCCCCAACCTGGAATCAAACCAGCAACCCTTTGGTGCACAGGAGACCACTCAACCAACTGAGCCACACCATCCAGGGCTGAGAAGAACTTTTTATATACAGTTAAGCTTTGCTGTGGAAACAGAAGCAATGACAGTAGAAACCCTGGATCCTGCTTGTGGACAGATCATGGAGTTACGGCCTGGATTTTGAAAGCTGGATTGACTAAGTTTGACTGAGCAAGCACCCTTCCCACCACTTATTCCTTCAATAATTCAAGATAGAAGGGATAGCTTCAAGGCCTCTTGAGATTTTCATTTTGTGGCAGTCTTGAACAAATGACACTGCAAAGCACTGGGGTGAAGATAAAAGAACTTACCCACAAATTTTTAGAGCTTTTTAATACCTCATAGTAAAAAATATTGTTATTTTCTCTTTCTCTGTCTCTCTTTATATATGTAGATAGATAGATATAGATATATATACATCTTTATGTATATGTATATCTGTGTGTGTATTTCAAACCACTGGGCAGTATTAAGCTATTTACTTCATCCTATCTAATAAAGAGGGAATATTCTAATTGACCCTCACACCATTGCAAAGATGGCGGCACCCACAGCCAATAAGGAGGGAATATGCTGACTGCCCTGCCCTCAAAGATGGCAGCACCCACAGCCACATGATGGTGGCGCCCAGTCCCCTCAGCCCCCCAGCCACCCAGGGCTGGCCTTAGGCGCAGACAAGCCTCGGATGGCGGCTGCCCAGCCGCCCAGGGCTGCCCGAGGCTCAGGTAACCAGGGCCGGCCGAGGCTTGTGCTGCCGGCAGTGGCAGCAGCAGAGGTGTGATGGGGGTGTCACCTTCCCCTGATCGCCAGGTCATCTCCTGCCCCTGAGGGCTCCCAGACTGTGAGGGGGACTGGGCTGAGGGAACCCCCTCCAGTGCATGAATTTTCATGCACCGGGACTCTAGTATAATATAAACATATACTGTTAATGATTTAGTAACTATACTTTTATTTTGCATAGATAACTTAGAAAATAGTTTACTGGTTATCTTATTCCATTAGAAAGTGTGGTATATGGGGGTAGGGAATTTGTATGTCTCTTTGAAGTCATGTTCTAGCCCCTACAACAGTGTCTGGCTCATACTTGAAGTGTTAGTTGAATGGCTGACTAAATGACTGAATGAGTTCACATGAGCTTGAAGTGGTTCTAAGTCATTTGTATCAGTTACTACCAATTAACTTTCAATTTGTTTTACATGTATTTTTTCAAAACATAGGATATATACTCTCAAAAAATATGGCAGTTTAAGTTTTACAAATAATACATATAAAATGCTATAAAATGTTAACTCCTGTTATTATAATTGAGTAATTTTAAAAACTTACATGAAGTGATATTGAAATATTTTAGTTATTATAGACATTTTATCAAGTATTTAATAAATTCCTTTAAAATGTATATAAATACTCAGGAGACTGTGTGGCAGAGTTGTAATACCATTACAACATTTTCTTCCCATTTATGTGTGTACTAGAGGCCCGGTGCACGGAATTCGTGCATGCGGGTATGTGTCCCTCAGCCCAGCCTGCACCCTCTCCAATCTGGGACATCCCTCTCACAATCCAGGACTGCTGGCTCCCAACTGCTTGCCTGCCTGCCTTCCTGATTGCCCCTAACCGCTTCTTCCTGACAGCCTGATCACACCCTAACCATTCCCCTGACAGCCTGATTGATGCCTAACTGCTCCCCTGACAGCTTGTTTGCCCCTAACTGCCCTCCCCTGCAGGCCTGGTCACCCCTAACTGCCCTCCCCTGCAGGCCTGGTCCCACCCAACTGCTCTCCCCTGCAGGCCTGGGTCCTCCCCAACTGCCCTTCCCTGCAGGCCCAGTTGCTCCCAACTGCCCTCCCTTGCAGGCCTGGTCCCTCCCAACTACCCTCCCCTGCTGGCCATCTTGTGGTGGCCATCTTGTGTCCACATGGGGCAGCCATCTTGTGTGTTGGAGTGATGGTCAATTTGCATATTACTCTTTTATTAGATAGGATTAGATAGGATAAAGGCCTGGTGCATGGGTGGGGGCCAGCTGGTTTGCCCTGAAGGGTGTCCCGGATCTAGGTGGGGGTTCCCTTGGGGTGTGGGGAGGCCTGGGTGAGGGGCCTGTGGTGGTTTGTAGGCCGGCCACGCCCCCTGGCAACCCAAGTGGAGGCCCTGGAATCTTGGATTTATTTATCTTCTACAATTGAAAGTTTGTAGCCTTGAGCGGAGGCCAAGGCAGGCCAGGGCTGCTGGCTTCCTCCATTGCCAGGGAAACCCAAGCCTCCTGTTCTCTCCATGGCCACAGCCATCTTGGTTGGGTTAATTTGCATACTCGTTCCTGATTGGCTGGTGGGTGTGGCTTGTGGGTGTAACGGAAGTGTGGTCAATTAGCATATTACTATTTTATTAGATAGGATGTTCAATGTTAAAAATGTCTCAATAAAAATTTCAGGCAATTGCCTCATTACTCAAATAAGATGGCTAGTGGAAAGAGTGTTGGACTGGGTGTCAGCTGCCAATATTCTCAACCATTTTGCTGATTTTGTGGTTTCTGTAAGTTAATCTTTTCCTCATTTGTAAAGAGGATAAAAGAGATGATCTCTCAAATCCCTTTCCGTTTTGAAATTTTGATTCTAAGTATCTTGGTGTTTGGCCTTGCGTCTACGAGCTTCATTAAACTCTCAATCACCAGGCAAAATGTGCAAACTCTTTCCCGTAGAACGAAACGTACCTGCATTGCTGTCGGTGCCTGTTAACTCCTGGGCAAGTGCTTCGTTCTCCGTTTGCCTCAGAACAGTCACAAAAGCAGAAAACCAGTTTTCTTTCTGCACAATCCTTCTCAGTAGCTCTCTCACACCTGCCTCATTCCCATTCTTTTCTGCAGCAGAAACCTGTTTTAAGAGAAAAGCAGAGTTAAAAAAGATCAAACATCCTCTGAATGAATTTAAAAAGGAACTAGCCTTTAGAAAAATTGAGCAATTAAGGATAAGTATAAATAAAAACTTATTTCAAACACTAAAACGGCAGGGCCACTTGTAGCAGTAAATATTTTATCTCAGTTATTCTGAATAAGGGGTGCAAAAGAAAGGGTCTTTAATCTCTAGACATTTTATGTCTGTTTGCATCAATCTCTGTCTGTATTTCTAGGGCCTGATTTTTCATTTTAACTCTCAGAGTCTGCAAATGGGAAATAAAACATGGTATTTATTTCATATCATGAGAACATTTTATTTCTATATATATTCCTTTTTTTTAAGTAGGGAGCAGAATTATTTCTACATCTATTTGTTACAAACCTTAGCTTTCATTAAATTTCTCTTTCAGATTAATCTAAGCAAATCTTTCTACATGTGGATCATTTATGAAATGATTATCACAGTGCATCTCCCCAGTTCGTAATATAGCACCAAACATTTGGAGAAAAGAGTAATACAAGCCACATTTAGACCAGAAAAACAATCAGATAGGACATTATCAGCTTGCTGTGCCATTAGGCAGGCTACTTTATCTCTCTGGGCCTCAGTTTCTACATGTGTATACTGAAGCAACTGAAAAGAAATGTCAGGCATTCTCCATCCTTGATGCATTAGAATCACCTGGGGAGCTTGGAATCACCTGATGTCTGGGATCTACTCTCCAAAATTCTGATTTATTTTTGTCTATTCTGGAAAACTAGAAAAAAAATTTTTTAATCCTCACCTGAGGATATTTTTTCATTGCTTTTTAGAAAGAGTGAAAGAGAGAGGGAAAGACAGAGAGAAATATCAATGTGAGAGAAACACTCGATTGGTTGCCTCCTGCACACGCCCCGACCAGGGTCCGGGCTGAGGAGGAGCCTACATTCCTTTGACCAGAATCGAACCTGGACCCTTCAGTCCTCAGGCCAACACTCTATCCACTCAGCCAAACTGGCTAAGGCTAGGAAATTTTTTAAAAAGCTGATTTGGCTCAGTGGATAGAGCATTGGCCTGCAGAATGAAGGGTCCTGGGTTTGATTCCTGTCAAGGGCACATGCCTGGGTTGCGGGCTCGATCCCCAGTGTGGGGTGTACAGGAGGTAGATGATCAATGATTCTCTCTCATCATTAATGTTTCTCTCCCTCTCCCTTCCTCTTTGAAATCAATAAAAATACATTTTTTTAAAAAGCATTTAGTGATTCTAATCAGCAGCTTAGATAAGAAATACTGACCTAGATACTCTCAAAGGTCTTTTTCAAGATTTGCTTGTCTTCTACTAGTACATATGTAATTTGAATTGTTTAGCTAGATAAGTTTTTCTACAAAATTTATGTATTTCCTAGTCCCTATAAATATATGCATAAGCTTTTAAAGTCAGGGATTTGTACTCTTGGAACAATGTCTGGCACAAATTCAGCTATTGTTATGGATGACCAGGAAAAACACCTACCTTTACAAACATTTCGCCAGCGAACACTAGTTAGTACGTAAGTGTGCAGCATAGTTTCTGAGGATATTTTAGTCTTATTAGCTAATAGTTAATAATCTATATATATAAAAGCCTACCATGCTAAGTGTCTGACTGATCGGTTGACAGGCTGGTGGACTGCTCGATCAGTCGCTATGACATGCATTGACCACCAGGGCGCAGATGCTTCGACCGGTAGGCTAGCTTGCTGCCGGGGTCCAGCTGATCGGGACTGGGTGAAACGGGCTGGACATGCCCTAGAGCCCTCCCTCGGTCCCTCCCCGGCCTGCCGGCCCCCATCAGCCCCAGGACTGGGAGAGATGCCTCAATCACTGGCCAGGCCATGCATGAATTCGTGTACTGGACCTCTTATAAAGGCTTTGTATATATTAACCTAGCAACCCTAAAGAATGTAACAATATTAACCCATTTTACAGATTTAAAAAATCCAAGTTGCAAACAAGTCCAGTTACCTCCCCAGGGACACAGAGCTAAGTAAATGGCAGAGGTAGAAGTGGATCCCAGCAATTGACTTCAATGCTATCTTCCTGTACTATAATTATAGGCAATAGTTGTCTCTAATTTTAAGTTCATTTTCTGGTAAGAAGGTTTAAAATGCCTACTTTAATTTCATAAATTGTAGGTGATTTCAGTTCATCTCTCCCACAGCATTTCCTAAGCAGATTATTGCTTATTTCTTACCTTTTTCTCTAACTTCATTAATCTCCTAATAAAAAATATTTGTCTTTGATGGTGTTTGTAATCTCCTTATTATTATCAAGTAATTTAATCACAAAGAATTTCTCTAAAAACAAGTCAGGCACTGTAATAAATACTTTGATTAAAAACCTAAGCATTTTATATCCACTAAATTTTCTTTAACTGTTAATGAGTTGATTTTTACTGTAAAATTACATTTGTCAAACTTGCTTTGCCCTTACTGAGTTCAGGCATTTAAGGATCCTTATGTCATTATTTCCTATACGTATTTTTATTATCTGAATGTAGAGCTACATATATACCTGTGCAATTTTGTCAGCTTCATCAAGATTCTTAGTTTTTAAGGAATATCCCCCTTTTGGGTGTTAGAAAAAACATCAATACCCTTTGAAGCAACCACCCATTTCTTTTAACTTAATCTGTTCTCCTAAAACACAGTAAAGATACTAGATTCCAACACATGATTGCTGAAATTCTTGGGAGGTAAATATTTAGCTTTGAAGCTGCAACAGGATTCCAATCTCCATACACTAGTCCTTCCTACCCATATATCACAGCTTGTAAAAATGGTCCTAGGTTTAACTTTGTGTCCCATGATTACCCAAAGAAACTTAGGTAATTGATTTACTTATTCATCGATTTGGTTTAAATTTATAGACTGGCACAAAGGTAGTGAAAAGGTTGGAGACTAGTAAAGTTCGGTGTTTTTATGGAGCTTATGCTGCAGTGTTGATCAGTGTTCATTCTTCCAACAAAGAGTGAAAGAATGTCTAGCTTATACTAGACTAGAGGCCCAGTGCACGAAATTCATGCACAGGGGAGGGTGTCCCTCAGCCAAGCCTGCAATCTGGGACCCCTCGAGGGATGTCCGACTGCCAGTTTAGGCCCGATCACAGTCCAGGACTGCTGGCTCCCAACTGCTCGCCTGCCTGCCTTCCTCATTGCCCCTAACCGCTTCTGCCTGCCAGCCTGATCACCCCATAACCACTCCCTTGCCAGCCTGATTGATGCCTAACTGATCCCCTGCCAGCCTGATTGCCCCTAACTGCCCTCCCCTGCAGGCCTGGTCACCCCTAACTGCCCTCCCCTGCAGGCCTGGTCACCCCTAACTGCCCTCCCCTGCAGGCCTGGTCACCCCTAATTGCCCTCCCCTGCAGGCCTGGTCCCCCCAACTGCTCTCCCCTGCAGGCCTGAGTCCCCCCAACTGCCCTTCCCTGCAGGTCCGGTTGCCCCCAACTTCCTCCTCTGCCAGCCTGGTCACCCCTAACTGCCTTCCCCTGCAGGTTTGATCACCCCCAACTGCCCTCCCTTGCAGACCTGGTCCTTCCTAACTGCCCTCCCCTTCTGGCCATCTTGTGGTGGCTATCTTGTGTCCACATGGGGGCAGCCATCTTGTGTGTTGGAGTGATGATCAATTTGCATATTACTCTTTTATTAGATAGGATACTGTTGTGAATATTGGTGACTAAGCAATAAGTACAAGAGTCACTTTATGGATCATTATAATAGAACTAGAGGCCCAGTGCACAAAATTCGTGCATGGAAGGGGGGGTCCCTCAGCCCGGCCTGCACCCTCTCCAATCCGGGATCTCTCGGGAGATGTCCAACTGTCTCTTGCAATCCAGGACCGCTGGCTCCTAACTGCTCACCTGCCTGCCTGCCTGCCTGATCACCCCTAAACCCCTCTGCCTGCCTGCCTGATCACCCCTAACCACCTCTGCCTGCCTGGTCACCCCTAACCACCTCTGCCTGCCAGCCTGATTGCTCCTAACTGCTCCCTTGCTGGCCTGATCACCCCTAACCGCCTCTGCCTCACCCCGCACCTGGGACCCAGTATTCCCTCCTCCGGCTGGCCCCAGGCACCCAGACACGGTCCAGCTTTGCCCAGGCAGGCCACAGCCGCAGGGCACTGTGGGTGGGTGGCTTTGCCCAGGCCACAGCCGCAGGCACCCAGGACCTCGGGGCAGGCAGCTTGTCCCTCTCCCAGGCCGCAGGTGCAGCTGCTAGCGCCCGGGACCATGGGATGGGAGGCTCGTCCCTCTCCCAGGCTGCAGCCTGGCTGGTCCCCTTGCCGCTCTCGCAAGCTCATTTGTGCCTGGCTGGTCCCCATTCCTATCTTGCAAGCTCATTTGTGCCTGGCTGGTCCCCATTCCTCTCTCCCGGTGTTGAGTGTCTGAGCCATTAAGGCGTGAAAGCATGAGGGTGTGATGACCATTTGCATATTAGCTCTTTATTATACAGGATTATACAGGATGATAGCTAACTGTAGGGATTGCTCCTGTACCGATAAACTTCTGTTTTAGGATGCTTATTGGACATTTTGGCCCATTCACTGAATTAGACAGCAATGAACTCTGGAAAAGCAGGGATCACATAAACATTTCCATAATGTCTTAATATCAGTCTGAACAGCTGAAGAGAGGTAAACTAAAAGGCCAAGTAAAATATGTCTACTGGAAAACAGGAAGAGAAATAAAAGAAAATATGATTTTTTAGAAGTTCTAACTACTTAGTTGAATGCTACTTTATGCTGTTCAAAAATCAAATTTTGAATTCTTATGTTTATTATCCATCTATTCCCCAATGCCTAATATGATTCATCATATCATATGTTTGTATCTCTTATTCTAGACACCCCTTTGGAAATAAATTGATCAATCACTTAAATATTAACCAATCACTATTTATTAAGCACCAACCTTATACCTCATCTTGGATAGGTTCTGGGAGCTTAAAGATCAAAGTTATAGTTTCTTTTTCAAATCACAGTTTAATCCAGGGACTTTAAGAAGCAGATCTCAATTTCAACATGGGAGATTTACCTAAATTCTCTAATTTCTCTAAATTCACAAGGAAATATAACCAAATGAATGATAAAAACGTCACCATCATCATCATAGTAAAATAGCTTTTTACAATTTATACAGCTTTTTCATAAACATGATTTTGTGTTCTCTAATATTCTGAGTGAGAGGACAAATTATTATTATATTAATTCTCATGGGTAATCTTAGGATCAGGGAACTTAAAAACTTGGTCCAAATTAATACATATGGTAAGAAACAAATGTATTAAGTCCAGGTTTTTCCATTCCAAATTCCCATGCTTTTCTTATTGCACTTTGCCATCCTATATAATAAAAGCCTAATATGCAAACGACCAAACAATGGAACGACCAGTGGAACAACTGTTCACCCTGACAGGCACTGACCACCAGGGGGCAGACGCTCAATGCAGGAGCTGCCCCCAGCCCGCAGGCCCCAGGCCAGCCAAGGTGGGTGCCAGCAGGGGCCCCCTGATCACCCCGCCAGTTGCCCCACAGATCGGCCCTGATTGCGGGCCAGGCCTAGGGACCCTACCTGTGCATGAATTTCGTGCATCGGGCCTCTAGTTTAAGATAAGCATTCATGGTACCAACAGATTCTTCTAAACCTAGCATGCCCTTCCCATCATCCACCATAGCTTATTTTTTATTCTGATGATACAATTGAAATTATGTTTACAAAAAAAACATTCCAGAATCTCACAGAGACAGTATTCCTCTTTAGAGAGCCTCGAAAGCGTAGCTCCTCTGTCTTTCAGGGCCTCCTTTGAAATATGAACCTGGGGGAAGAGTTTGGATTGCTTCGGCCTTAACTGCTATCAGTACACCAATGTCCTTTTACTCTATATCTTCTTTGTGTCAACTCTCTTGCATTACTGCTAGCTGCCTCCAAGCTTGCCAGAATCAAGAACTTGGATGGAATCTAGCTGGAGGAAATTCAACCCAGGCAAGACAAAAGTGATGCTGATAGGCAGAAGTATTTAGAGTAAATAAGGAGAAGTGCTGTTTCACTGGCAATCGGGACACCATCCCCACCAAACATAAACAGCTTTGTGGTGTTACTGGACTCTGTTGCTTCTGGACTTCCTAACAGCTACTGTGGCTGGAAATGCCATCTTCCATCTCCAGCTGGCTTGAAGGCTGCATACTGTCTTCCAAATTAAGATTCTGCCACAGTGATGTACACATTTGTCATATCCAGCTGGACTACTATAATGCGTTCTAGCTGGTTCTCAATACACAACACTACATAAACGTTACAGACAACAGTGTAAAGTAATTTGCTTGTTGGGAAAACCAGCCATCAAAATTAGACGCTTGCTTAGGTCTTTGGACGGGCCGCATGGCTGTCAAGTCTGCAAAGGAACATTAACTTTAGTCACTGAAGACTAAGTCACATCGTAGGCTGATATGAGTCCAAGGCCCAAAACTTTGTAATGAGGATAGAAACAAGTAATAAATCAAAAAGAAAGAGCGAATGAAAGAAAATGTCAAATTCATAGCATGGTAGACAAAGCCTTTGATTTTCAGTCATGGGTTTATTTCCCTGCTTGCTTTTCAAAATAAGACTTTTGACCTATGACCGACCCTGAATACTAGTATGTCTGATTTAAATGGGTCATCATTTCTACACTTCCTGTAGTACATTCTTACTCATTGAAAAACAATGAACAATAAAACATTACATTAAGTGTAAAGTCACTTGAGAAATTCACCTGTCAAAACACCTAGAAAACCCACTACTCCTTCAGTAATATGAAAAATTACAACTAGACACATATTTTTTCAATAAATTATCTCCAATTACGATTCTCAGAGAATGTTGAAACTTTAGAGAGAAAAAAAAGCATGTGTATTATATGTAATTTCCCTATTTGGAACAACACTAAATGGCATAATGTATAATGTTAGCCAGAGATTGGCAAATATTTTCTCTAAAGGCCAGATAATAAATATTTAGGCTATGTGGGCTATATGGTCTCTGTCTAAATGCTCTTGAACTGCAAAAGCAGGCATAGTATATAAATGGATGAACATGACTGTGTTCTAATAAAGCTTTATAAACACTGAACATTTACCAGTATAAATCTAAAAACCATTCTTAGGTTTGGGGCCTGGCAAAAACCAGTAGCAATCTGGATTTAGCCCCTGGGTCATATCTTCTGATCCCTGTTGTATGGCGGTATATTAAACAAGACATAAAATTCCACACCGTCAGGCCCTAAATCACTAGCTCTGCCACTACCTTCCTAAGAAACCTTGGACAAGTTATTTAACCTGCCTCAGTTTTCTCATCTGTAAAAACAGCTGATAACATTATACACCTCAATGGATTATTCTGAGCATGAATTCCGATAATACATTTTGAAAAATATACTAACTGCACATAGTAAGTGTTCATTACATATTCTCTATTAGCACACATTGTTATTCTAGAATTAACTCTTTAGCTAATTTCAATGCAAGGATTAGAAAAAAAAGCCTTTTTTTGTGTTTAGATGTCTAAAATTATGTTTTCTGTGACTAGATCTTCTCTTCCAGAGGAAGGAGGGATCCAGATTCACCCAGAGATGTCAAGGAACGTTTGGAATGGGGCAAATCAATCGACCAGCCACAGGTTGCAGAATCTGCCTAACAGGCCAGCCCCGTCTGAACTGACACCTACCCGACTTCTGTCTTCAACTGTCAACAGCTCCTCCGCCACACACTTGTCCAGGACATCTCTGACCAGGAGCTTCTCCACCAGGGTGGGCTGGAGGAGGGTCAGCAGCTGGAAGCACTCGTCATTCGCGTTCTCGCTGGAGGGAGAGGGCAGGTCTGTGAGCTCGGGGTCCATGTAGCGGGCGGCTAGCGGGTTGCCTGCTCTCCGGAGGGCCTCCACAAATACGCCGGTCCAGCCCGGGGGCCAGGCCCCCTTCTCCAAGGTGCTCAGGAGCAGTTCAGCTGCGCCAATGTTCCCGTGGGTGGTGACCTTCGTCTGGATCTGCTCCTTCAGCTCCGCAGGCAGAAAGCTCAGGTAGTCCAGTACGGGCTCCACCTGGATGTACATTCTCACTCTGGCCCGGAAGCACGAGAGGAGATAATGGAAATTCTTGTCTGCAGAATGCCCGTTCGTCATCTTTCCTTCTCAGAAAACGGGGAGGTTCTCCCAGGTAGACGGACAGGTGGCTGTTCTCTGCTCCAACAGGTGCTGTACGCCCCGTGCCTTGGAGTAGCAGGCGGTGCAGCAGGGTGCCTGGCAGCGACAGGGCTGCCCGCAGAGCCCCCGATGGTCCCGCGGTGAGGTCGCCCCTGGCAGGTGGGCAGGTGGGCAGAGGGGGCAGGTGGGCCGGGGGGGCAGGACGCGGCTGCGGACCGACGGAGCGACCGCTTGGCCTCTGCAGTGCTCGCCGCCGGCCCAACCCAGCAGCTCCCCAGCGCATTCCAGTGGGAGCTTTAAGCCCAGTTTGTCAGGAGGTTTCTGTTTCGATTCTCCGCTCCGTCAGTTTCCAAACGTAAGGCGCAGGGCGGGGAGTGGCTGCCTGGTCCGAGAGGGACACCCTTTGGCCAGATCTGGCAAAGGCAGCGCTTTGGCCAAGCGCGCAGTGGGGCATAGGAAAGGAAAGCGAACTCCCCCTGGGGCAAGGCAAGGGCGCCCAGCAACGCTCTCACTGCGGGGGGGATTCTGTCTCCCTTGCAGGATTCCGCCTCGTCAATCAGCCTTCTTTCCCACAGCCGTCTGCATCGCCCCTTGTCAGCTAAAACGTGGGGGCTGTGAAAGCGCCTGATTCGGGGCTTTCCAGCCTGTAGGTGAAGAGAAACTGATGCCAACAGGAAGGAGTTCGCCTTGGCTGGGGAATGCAGGCAGGTTCCGGCCCCGCCAGAGTGGTAAGGCTGCAAGGGACAGGTGGAGAGAGGAAGTTTCCAGAGAAGTGTAACCCCAGGACCCCAAGATGAAGGGACATCTGTACCCTTTCTAGATATAAACCCGATGTCCTGCGGGTCCCCGAGAACGAAAGCTGTCCTCAGGGGATTTCTGGGTGGGTACGAAAAAGAGTGAGTCATGATAAAGTTAACTTTAGTCCCTCCTTTGTAGATTGCAGTGTTTATTTTCTGCTTTGACCAGGGCCTGGTGATAGACAGAGAGGGACTTTAACCACCAACTCAGTTTAGGAGGGAGCCAAGATTGAAGGTTTCCCATCCCAGCATGGACATGCCCCCATTTTCTTTAATATACAACTTTCCTTTAATAAAACAAAACAAAATCCCCAGCAACTTATTTTTGACATAGCTGCCATTCTTTTCTTGGACTCAATACAGCAAGTTTTGGCTGAGGCAGCTAGGAACTTAATTAGCAACTAATGTACCAACTTGTAGTAAACATCAACATTTGTCTATGTCATGAAGGGGAAAAAAAAAAGACACCCACACTGAAAAATGGCAGCTTCCTTTTAGTGCAGAAGCCATATAATCATGAGCCCTTCAGGTGGCTGCTCAGGCGTTCTGCCGCCCTGGGTGACTGCAGGAGGTAGTATAGATGCTTCATAATGAGAACCCCATGTTTCAGAATTATGTGGAGGTTGGAGGAGGGGTCATTTAAGTTATGAAAAAAAGATGTATTTAGGAAAAGTAATTTGTTAGCAAGCTCATTCAATGATGTTTGTCTAGGCCAGGGAAACCTGGCCATGCTTTCGCCTGTATAAAAGAAATACAGTAGGATGTGGAGAAAAGGGTACCCTTGTGCACTGTTGGTGGGAATGCAGACTGCTGCAGCTACTGTGGAAAACAGTATGGAGTTTCCTCAAAAAATTAAAAATGGAACTGCCTTTTGACTCAGTGATCTCACTTCTGGGAATATAGCCTAAGAATATGGAAACACCAATCAGAAAAAAAAAATTATATATATATATGTATATATATATATATATATATATATATATATATGTGTGTGTGTGTGTGTGTGTGTGTGTGTGTGTGTGTGTGTTTATAGCAGCTTTATTTACAATAGCCAAGATCTAGAAACAGCCCAAGTGCCCATCGATAGCTGAGTGGATAAAAAAGCCATGGTACATCTATACCATGGAATACTACTCGGCTATAAAAGAGAAGGAACGCTTATCCTTTGAGACAGCATGGATGGACCTGGAGAATAGTAAGCTAAGTGAAATAAGTCAGAGAAAGACAAATACCATATGATCTCACTAATATGTGGAATCTAAAGAACAAAATAAATTGATGAACAAAATGGAACTGGAAGCATGGAAACATGGAACAGACTGGCTGGTGCCTGAGGGGGGGGGGTGACTGGAAAAAGAAGGTGAAGGGATTGCCTAAAGAACATATATGCATACCCCATGGACAGGAACAGTAGTTTGGTGAAGGCCAAGGGAGGGGGAGGGTAGAGGTAGACAAAGGGGAGAGAAAAGGGGGACACTTGAAATTATGTCATTTTTATTTATTGATTTTCAGAGAGAGAAAGGGGAGAGAGAGAGAGAAATATTGATATGTTGTTTATTTATACTTATCATACATTATTTATACATTCATTGGTTGATTCACATATGTGCCCAGACCAAGCAACCTATCACCACCTTGGGGTATGGAGATGACACTCTAACCAACTGAGCTACCCAGCCAGGGCGGAATCTACCACAACTTTATTTTTTATCTTTAGGTGTTTTTTTAATTGACTTTTTAGAGAGAGACGAAGGGAGAGGGAGAGAGAGAAAAAAAAATTTATGTGAAAGAGAGAGAGTAATGAGCTGCCTCCTGCATGCCTCCTTCGCTCCCTTCCTAGGCATGTGTCCAGATCAGGAATCGAACTGGCAACGTTTCAGTGCACAGGACAACACTCAACCAACTGAGCCACACCAGCCAGGGCTCTACCATAATCTTCATTGCACCTCTTCTGGAGGAAGAATGTTGAAGACATAAAAGCCAAACCACAACATCTCGAATGTATCTTTTCTCTTTATCTATATTTTTGCATCATGATTTACTTTATTTTTGGCCTTTTGTTTGAATACTTGTTGGTTTCTTCTAACAGCTATCATTTTCATCTTTCCTTTTGTTTTCTAAATGTAAGTTTCTGTTTCCATTCTCCTTTGAGGTGGAAAATCCTGCTGATCTCTTTTTCTTTTTCCTAGACCTGCCTATTCTCTTTAAACTCAAAATACACATCTCAGTCTCCATCAGTTTAAAAATCCCCCCTTTAGCATTTTGTTCTTTAAGTAATATGTCAGGAATATACTAGATAATAGATTCCCACTGTTATCCAACTTTTCATTTGAGGTTTCTACAATTAAGAAATAGTAAAAATCATAGCTGCCACTTTTTTTTTGACAAGCCAGAGCTACAATTTAATGGCCATACATAGCAGGAATGCCTTTTCCAAAGAAAATGACAACAAATTTAATTTAATGAGGGAATCTTTTTAGAATTATTATTATTTTCCTTCATTAGTTTACTAATTGTATCAGTGAAGAGCCTACTCTGTGTAATTTCAAGTTAGCCTAGCAATATAGATTTGTGGTGAAGCATAGAGACTCTGAGCTCAGGATGTCAGAATTCACATCTCAGCACTGTCTACTAATTGCTGTGTGATCTTGAGAAAATCACCTCAAATTTCTCAGTTGTAAAATGAGAATGATACTAGTACCCTGTCATAAGGTTGTTAAAAGGATAGATTGTAAGCACTTAGCATCAAGCCAGGAATATTATATTTGCTCTATAAGTGACTGCCAACATTCTTACACAAACAATGGATAAGAGATGGTACTATCCCCCAAAGAATATACACTTTAATAACTAGCCATGAAATTAAGTTTCTAGACAGTATCCCTTTTTGCAAGAAACAGAAGTTGATATGCTGATTTAGCAGAAAAGTTTAGCAAAAGATACTGCCATAGCTTTATATCTCAAAAACATAAGTAGGCCCAAAATAGAAAGAGAAATTCTGACAATGTTTACCAGACCATGATATACATATCTTAATTGCTTCCTCCAATTCAGTAATAAAGTATGGTTTTAAAAGCTTTTCTATATGTCACTCCCACTCCTACCCCCAACCCCCCAAAAAATCAGGTATCAGTAGAAATTTTTTCCAAATGTCCATTTTTCCAAATGCTTCCTCCACAAATTCTCTTCAAAAACAGTTACTTGCACATGTTTTTTGTGAAAACAGTATCTTTACCTCAAAGGCACTGCCTGGCCTCAAAGGTACTTCTTTTACTTAATTTAAAATAAGTGCTTAAGAGCAAACTACAGTAAAATGTAATTAGAGTGCCATTGTCTTTTTCTTGAAACCCAGGTTGACATTTAGCTGGTAGACAATTTGGAGTTAGCTCTCTCAACCTGTGTCCATTCGAATTGAGGGGGGTGCCTGTTCTACTTCTTAGTACCCACCCTATAGAATTAATTAAATATTTTTAAATATTTAATTAAGTATTTTAATTAAATATTTAATTTAACCTCTGAAATGTTAAAACTGACAAAGTTTTGAAGTAGGAGTATGAGTGCTGTGGAATGAGTTATTGAAATCAAATATTGGGGTAAACCGAACCAAACTTTTGAATTGCTAAATCACAAAGGCTGGAACTAAAATTTTAAAAAATAACAAAACACTATCAATTTATAATATTTTTATGATTAATGCACTAAATTATATCAAATACATTTAAAAATCTTCTTTCATCTTCATCTGATTCCTTAGTTTTTAATGTTTATTTGTATTTTATGTTGTTATTATAGTTGTACATGCAAAGATTTGCTAAATAAATAGGCAAATATTTATTAGGGTTCATGTTCAAAGATTTTACTGATAGGGATCAAGAACAAAGTACTTGAAGACCACACTGTAGAGAACCTCCCAAAGGCTGGAGATTGTGATGAGTTTGAAGAGCAAGGTTATGAAGAATGGAGGAGGAAGATATGTAGGTGAAAGGAGAGAGAACTCTGGAAAGGGATGGGTAATTCAGCACTTAGATCTTGGAAGTACTAGAACATGCCAAGACTCTGGTGTTATTATTGCTTTATGACAAATGTCAGTAAGTCAACACATGGAACCTGAATATATTTTATTTCCTATTGTCAGACATGGTGTCCAGACATGTTCTTGAATTGAATATTTTAAATTCTTTATTTAAAAAATAGTTTATCCTGTAGACATTTCAGGCAGGATATCAAATAATATTGAAGAAGATTTATGAATTACTAATAATTCCATCATCCAGAGATGGGCATTTTTAATATTTCAAGTGTATTCCCCACCAATACTTTATTATACGTGTGAATACATGCACACACTCCGCATTTGTTCAACAGAGAAATGAACTGAGATAGTCTCAACTCTGGAGAAGAGAGCTCTAAGGAAGAGTTCTCTGTAGGGGGATGGTGTTAACCTGCCAAGAGGAGGAAGAACCTGTGAGAGCTTCCCTGTGGCAGGGATGGCCAGGATATTTGGGCAGCAATTCCTAATATTAAATAACAAGTTTATTCCTGTAGTGCACTTGTACTGACCTTTCTTAGTTCCAGATCTTTCATAAAAGTCTGCCAATATAAGAGGCTTGTGTTGTGGTGCTTTGGTTAATAAAGGAAGAGAGGGAGGTGGTGGCCCCGTGCTGTGAAGCAGAGCTGCACAGAAAGAAAGTGAATCTGAAGAAAGTGAGGCAAGAAGTTTGGATTAAGAATTTCATCCCTGGGAGACGAGGAGAGCATAGCCCTCTAGGGATCTTCTAACATGTGAGGAACTGTGCCAGACCTCCATGCTCTGTGGGATGGAAAGGGCCCTCTCAGTAGACGTGCTTTTGGTTGCAAGGAAAGCATGCCTGACTAAATGTGGCCCAACCAGAGGGATTGATTTTTCTCTCTTAAAAAGAGCCAGTGATTCATTGAGGTCAGAACTCGGATATGTTCTGTAATTTTCTTGGTTTTTCTCTCAGGGTTGCAAAATAGCCGCAACCACTCCAAACCTCATTTCTTCCTCCAACTTCAGTTAAAAGTTGGTTGGTTGCTATGCTCCCACTTACCTCCTCCCAACATTGATGTGGAAAAATATCCCAGGAGTCCCTCAGCTGAATTTCTTGTATATCTCATTGGCTGGGACTGGGCTGTGCCCACCTCCCCTAAAATAAAGTGCTACTTGCTCAAAGCATGTAAAATATCTAATTTGTAATAGTAAGGCAGTGTTTGTCACAGGAGCTCCAGCCATTTTATTTAAATACTAGAGGCCCGATGCATGAAATTCGTGCATGGGGGGACAGGGGTCCCTCAGCCCAGCCTGCACCCTCTCCAATCTGGGACCCCTCGAGGGATGTCTCATTGCCCGTGCAGTTGGGGGCAATCAGGCCAGCAGGGGGGGCAGTTAGGGGGCAGTTAAGAATGTAGGGATGAGGGTGGACAGGCAGTCGGACATCCCTCTCACAATCCAGGACTGCTGGCACCCAACTGCTCCCCTGCCTGCCTTCTTGATTGCTCCTAACCACTTCTGCCTGCCAGCCTGATTGATGCCTAACTGCTCCCCTGCCAGACTGTTTTCCCCTAACTGCCCTCCCCTGCAGGCCTAGTCCCCCCCAAATGCTCTCCCCTGCAGGCCTGGGTCCCCCCAAACTGCCCTTCCCTGCAGGCCCAGTCACCCCCAACTTCCCTCCTCTGCTGGCCTGGTCACCCCTAACTGCCCTCCCCTGCAGGCTTGATCACCCCCAACTGCCCTCCCTTGCAGGCCTGTCCCTCCCAACTTCCCTCCCCTGCTGGCCTGATTGCCCACAACTGCCCTCCCTTGCAGGCCTGGTCCCTCCCAACTGCCCTCCCCTGCTGGCCATCTTGTAGTGGCCATCTTGTAGTGGCCATCTTGTGTCCACATGGGGGCAGGATCTTTGACCACATGGGGGCAGCCATCTTGTGTGTTTGGAGTGATGGTCAATCTGCATATTACTCTTTTATTAGATAGGACTAGAGGCCAGATGTATGAAATTTGTGCAAGAGTAGGCCTTCCTTTCCCCGGCTGCTGGGATCAGCTTCCCTCTGGCACCTGGGACATGGGCTTCCCTCTGGCTGCTGGCACCCAGGACCTGGGCTTCCCTCGCAGCCCTGGCTTCATCTGGAAGGTCGTCTGGAAGGATGTTTGGTCTAATTAGCATATTACGCTTTTATTATTATAGATTAAAATATAAAGATGATAATACAAAGATGGCTAGAAAACTTGTTCTTCAGGTAGTTTCCCTATTTGAGCACACTCATTACCCTGAAGAGTATCCCCAAAAGGAAGAACCAAAGCAGCCATTCAATTTTCTTGTGGCAGCAAAGTAAGCTGGGAAATGATCGCAAGCCTAGCTCCATATTAGATTCACATGGAAAGATGTACACACCTATTCAAAGCGTCAGAATCTCCGTGACTGGAACTTTAATGTCAGTTATTTTTCCTGTCAATTCCACTTGTGATTCCACCCTTCAGCCAGAGTTGAGAACTAGAAATTAGGGCCTTCACTAACGTAGGGCCAACTCAGAGTACAGTGGAGTCTCATTACTCAAAGCTGTTATGTTCTATAAAGTTGTAGGGAGCACTGAATTAGAGAATACTGAACCATGGCTCCTGGAGAAATCCAGAATTTGTTTCCTACAAGCTGCTGGTCACAATATTTCTAAAATCAATTCATGCATAACCCTGCTTTCATATGGGTGTTTCTGTTTAAAGACACCTTATTTAATACATGTTGATTCATTAACATTGAACTCATGGTTAGCAACACTGCAACATAACTGAATGAAGCTTATCTGACATTTTCTCTGTGACATTCTCTCTGAAGGGTTATCTAGTGTTTTCCTGTGCTTAGAAACACTAGATAACTCTTCAGAACTATTCATTTTTAAACAGTAAAACCACCAACAAAAATGCAAAAAATTGGCAGCAAATATACCATGAAAAGGACACGTGTTTACAGTATTAGAGCTGAAATTAAAAGGCAGAGTATCGCCTTGTTCAACCTTAGCTGGAAACATGTACATCAGACAACTCAAATTTTCACTGCTCTGCACATATCCACCAATGACTGTGAAAGCACCAAAACCAATGATTTGGAGGTTAGAAAACAAATTTTAGTGAGCAGGTTGATAGTTTCTTGGTCTAACCAGGAAGCTTTAGGAAATTCAATTGTGCTTTTTAGACATATTCCTGAATCATTCATACTAGCTCAGTTTAGCTAAAGCTATAATATAAATGAACATACATTTTCAACTATTTATTTAAAATGATGCTGTAGTTTGGAACATTTATCCACCAAATCCATTGACCTAGGCATTGTCAGATATTTGCTGAGAACAAATGAAATCTATTATGCATCATAGGAAATATAGACCTTCATGGCCGTAACACCGTGGACACTTCAGAATGTAAATCTCTAACTTATGTTTGGAAAAATTTGACCACATATGAATTCAACTTAAAAGGTCACCTAATGTCTGTAAAAAGAGAAAGTAACAGGGAAATCTGACTCTGAGTGACTGGAAAAATTTTTACTTATCTCATGCCTCACTGTTACCCAGATCCTTGATAGTTCTCCAACCTATGGTTTAGCAAAGAGAAAGAGGAACAGAGGGGGAAGCTCTATATCATGAATACTGTCTTGTTTACAGTAAATCAATGAAATTTCTCATACTTTACCGACCATGAAGAGGGAAGTAAGAAGGATTATCTGGAAATTCATATTCCATGCAACATTAAGCTCAACTGCACAGCCACTGTTATTGCAAGTTTATTATGCCCTAGGTGACCAATATTCTAACGACTTTGAGGAAACTTAATGCAACATGGTGATACTATAGAAGGTGATGGAGAGGCTAGGAGGCTTTGGGCCCGAATTCAACTCCAAAGAGAGCAGGTCAAGTTTTATTTGCTATATATTTTGGAGTTCCATATTTTTGGGAAGATGTTTGAAAACTGTGCTAGGAGATCAGAACATCATTCATGTGTGAAGAATTTTTTTAAATCCTCACCTGAGGATATGCTTAGAGAGAGGAAAAGGGAGAGAAAGAAAAACTTGGGATCAAACCCACAACCCATGGATGGTGCACAGAATAATGCTCAACCCACTGAGCCACTCCAGCCTGGCAAGAATTCTTACCAATCTAGAACTGTGGTATCAGAGCCTTCTCAGACTGTCTCACACTTCTATTGGCCCACCCAGTAGCAATATGAGTTCTGCATAGTCAGCTGCCTTCACCCCATCAATTTTTCATAGAACCAAATAAATATTAGAGAAGCTGGGCAAGTTCTAGAACGAGTATACCATATTGTTGAGGGATGGGAAGGGACTTTAATTATATTATGTGCTATTGTTATAAATGGAAGAATGCATGAGTAAAATCAGTAAAAGAATGAAAAGATGACAGACTGATTTATTGAGGTTCCAAATTATATCACATTGTATAAAATATTATATTAAATTGTATCATTTAAATTTACAATTAAAATTAAATAAATTTAAATGTTATGATACTTCAAAACACTTTGAAAATATTTTACAAAAATGCATCTTGATTGTGCCTAAAAAACTAATTCCCCCCCCTCTGAATTTTTAATTAGAATGTGTGTGTATATCTGTTTTGCATTTTCACATCTGTATGCATATTTGTGTTGAGAGTGCATAGATTTAACAGCTCCAGGGGAGCTTGCATAGTTCTTCCCACCCCTTGGATCTGGTACAAAATTTTAGAACTTTAGTGCAAATGGTCATTTCATTGATTCTTTCTCCCTCAGATGCAGTAAAAACATCAAGAGGGACATATTTTCCCATGAGATAGATTTAAAAAAAAAAAAATTATAGCGGCATCTAAATTACTTTATTACTATAAATGATCTACTTAAAATACTTCAAGATGACGGATGATGATTTTTATAGTTTGATTAATGTAAGTAAGGCTATAAGCATGGGCTGAGTGAAATCTGATTTTATACATTTCAGAAATGCTTTGTTTTTCAGGAATAGACTGCCTGTGTATACGTACATGTGCAGCATGTTGTTAATTAGGGATTAAAAAGAATACTAACATTTAATATTTGTGGAACACCACGGTGAATTACAGAGAACACCTGAGCTTCCTCACAAAATGAATTCTGAGAGCTAGGCCTGCTTCTCCGGGAGGGATGGGCAAGCTCTGTCTGTGGCTCATTTTATTCCCTGAAACCTTAGCGACAGTGTCTCCTCTGGAGAGCCCTCAGACACAAAGCAGCCCAGGGCAGTCTCAGACATTCCGCTGTAGTCACTCCCTTCTCAGAAAGGAACTCAGGGAGAAAGCCTCCCCTTGCGTTCTTCCTCAGGCTCTTCTCTGCTGGCGATGGTGTTGCCTCTGCCGCCACCTTGTGGAGCTTTACTGTTAAATCTTAACTATGTCAAACTGGTTGGGTTGGTTTTCAAGTAAGTAAAATTGTAATTATGTACAACTATAAATTTTTTGACAGGTAACAGAAAAAAGAGGCAATCTATATATCTCAATGGGAAGAAAAAACCATGGCTATAATTAAGTATAAACTTTATTCTATTTTATAAAAGCAGAAAACATCACAAAGAGAACTAATTGATTTTCTAGTAGGGAATATCCCCATTGTGCAAAGGAAGAACCAAGATTCATAGAAGATGTAGTATGTTGCCCAGTGTCACACAGTCAACAGATGAACTAACTTGGAGTCAAGCATCAACCTCTAAAATATTTACTGCATAGTTTCTTTGCGTTAGCACAGACAATAATGAAGAACCGATTGTTTTAAAATGTAGGTTTTATTAATCCAGTGTGATGTGGACAATAGCTCAGGAGATGACTGCCATTGAAAAAACAGTTTGTGATTGGGTCCAAGACGAGGGGACACACCAAATCAGGCATGGCCACGTGGGGAAGCACCAGAGTCAGTCAAGAGGCAGAAGAATCAAGAGGAAGCTGGGCCAGAGCCTTATTTTAGTTTCCATTAGAACAGCAAGGTAAAAGGGGGCTAGAATTGGCGAGTTTGCATAAGTTCAGTAGGCTCTGGGGCACACAGGCTCTCCATAGTTGCCTGGTCTCTGGCCCTGGGGAGAGTAGTGTAGAGGAATACTGCCTCTTGGAGTGTAAGAGCCAAAATGAAGAGAGATAGTTCAGGGTATGGACTCTGGATTGGATAGTTTACCTGTGCAAGAGCACACTCCCTGGTGATTCATTTGCTCTCCAAGAATTGGCTAGTCATGGGAAGGGAAGTCTCTCTTTTTTTTCAGGCAGCTTTCTTATTTATTTATTTATTTATTTATTGATCTAAATTTTTATTGATTTGAGAGAGAAACATTGATTTGTTGTCCCACTTATTTATGCATTAATTCATTGGTTGATTTTGGTATGTGCCCTAACGAGGGTTTGAACCCACAACCTTGGTTTATCAGGATGATGCTCTAACCAGCTGAGCTCCCAGGCCAAGGCAGGCAGTAACTTTCCAGTCAGCCAGGCCCCAGATGCTAGATCATCCAGAACACACAAAAAAAGAAAATATAGTTAATACACCAGTTGACATACTTTTTTGAAATAGAGAGCATATGTGAATGAGTGAAATCAGTGGAGTTAATAAAGAGAAATTGTCCTAACTCTGATAGTGGTATTACTTTACTATCTGCGTGATATGGTTAGCTGACAGTTTTCTACATGAATGTTTCCCAAATATCAGTCAGGAAGAAATATCAAAGGCGATCTAAAAGCTATGATAGGTTTGTAAGCTTGAAGATACAGGTTTTGCTTACTTAATCCTTTCAAGGTTAAGATCATTATCATTTAATTTTCAACATTATACTGAAAAGGCTATATTTTAGGCACATGGTTTTCTAATAGAAATCAGTTTTGTTTCCCTATGAACAGTTTTCACCTTATGTGCACATTTATTTAAAATAATGTATAGAAAGACATTTTACACAGGAACTGAGATTTAAATATTTGATTTTTATTACCCACATGCTCAGATATTTTCTATGCCCCTACACATCCCTTTTTGGTACTTTTTCTTCATTTAATTATGTTTTCTGATATCACTAACTACCATTTCTGCAATTTATGAGCAAACTGTGTCCTAAAGATTCTGTTGCTAGGTTACATCCTCCTTTCTCCCGCCTTCCCATTCCTCTTCCCTGGGTTGGTTGCCATAGTGCCTCTTGTAACGGGTGGCTCTGTTGTAGTGTACCCCGAATCTCACAAAGGATGCCTCAAAAAAAGTCGAATTATGGAGTCATTTATTAAAAGCCGGCGGCTGACGAGGGGCAAAAGCGCTCCAGACCTCGCAGCCCCGAACAGCTCGCCACATCAGGCTTATATTGGCAGAATATCACAAAAGTATTGATTACATCTTTGGGTCTGGAATGAGGAACCTGTTTCGCGAAAAAGCATTTTTTTACAGAAGCGAAATTGAGCAACTTCGTTATCTAAAGTATCTACGAATCACTGAATCAACAGAAACACATTATCTGGGACCACCTGGACAATTTAGAATAATTGTGCTGTCCAGATTCTGGGATCACTGAGTCAACAGGAATGCAGTATCTGTAGCTACTGAGACAACTTAGGATAATTGAGCTGTTCTGATTCCGGGACTACTGAGTCAACCGAAACTCAGTTATCTGTAGCTACTGAGACAATTTGGGATAATTGAGCTGTCCTGGTTCCCAGAAGAATGTGCTTAGATGACCAGTGAGATCACAATCAATGGGATATTCAAACCGCCATCAAGGGAGTATTCAATTATACATAAGTTCAGAAAGTCAAAATAACTCTTCTATTATTTTAGCAAGCAAATGAATACAGAAGCCAAATAGCAGGTTAAGTTAAGATTAAAAACTGCAGTTTCTACCTGAGGTAATTGCTACCATACTTCAGCTCAAGTCTGTATTGGAATGATGGTGGCTGAATAAAAGTCTAGGTTCTCTCTCATTCTTTTTTGTCTACATAACCTAGTTAGTTGCTCAATCAAGTATTGAAATTTAATTAAACAGAGAGTCACCATTCAGTAAAATTATTCTGTATTTACTTTATACAATGGATGTGGATTTTGGCCATACAGAAAAATTACATAGGTTGACTCTGAAGAGTTGTTAAATTTTGGCAGGATTGTGAGTGTATGTATGTTTCTTTATTGTATTTGATAATTTCCACTAGCCTCTAAAGATCCATGCTCTATTCTCCTCTACATTCTCCTGTTCCTTGGGAGGCTGACCTTTATGGATGTAATCCACAAACTCCTTTTTCCTCTGGCTTCTGAGATCAGACAATGGAATCACTGGCAGGAGATCAGAGGCAGGAATGAGGGTGAGGTTATAGTATTCCTTTCCTCAGCTCCCTTCCATTTAGTTCATTTGCAACACAAAGAGAGTTCTCTCCAGATACTGATCTTGCTGAAACCTTGATCTCATACTTTTTCAGTCTGCACAACTGTAAGAAATAAATTTCTGTAGTTTAAGCCACCCAATCTCTGGTATTTTGTTATGGTAGCAAGCTGGCTAAGACATTGTGTATAGTTTCTCAAGCTACACGGATTTAAAAATTGCCAGAACCATTTGCAAATATAACAAGTTACACTTTTTTAAAAAATATATATTTTATTGATTTTTTACAGAGAGGAAGAGAGAGGGATAGAGTGTTAGAAACATTGATCAGCTGCCTCTTGAACACCCCCTACTGGGGATGTGCCCGCAACCAAGATACATGACCTTGACGGGAATCAAACCTGGAACCCTTGAGTCCGCAGGCCGACACTCTATCCACTGAGCCAAACCGGTTTCGGCACAAGTTACACTTTTAATGCACTGGGTCTAAAGCTACTTCTACTATTCATTACTTTTTATGAACAATGATGTCAAAGAGGCAGTAATTTCTTTGGCCACTTTCACTTTCCTTACCACCATTAGCAATTAATTTTCATTTTAGGTCCACTTTGGAGCAATACCTTCCACTAAGTTCTCTACTGCTTCTCTACAGGTGCTGCATATGTATCAAGTGGAGAATAACAAGGTTCATCAAAATGCAGATGCCTGGTGGTTGGTAGGCACCCTTACTAGCTAAACTATTTACTCTAGCTAGCCTCTTAGATCAACAACGTTGTCACCAAGTCTCACAGATGTCTCAAATCTAACATGTCCCATATTGATTTTTTATTTGGCCATCCCAAACATTCCTCCATTCTTCACCATTGACAAAGATAAACAAAAACCTTAGCTAAAGTGATAAGGATGATTTTAATCAGTAATATACTATTAGTAATAGGGAAATAATAATACTAATAAAAAGAGTCCAGTGTGAACTGAACTGCATTTTGATTTGTATAGAGGAAATGAGGTATTTTAAAGGGAGAAACAGGAATAGAGAAAGGCAAGCTGGGGCTCTGTAGAGTGAGGGAAGTGAAAAACTACAAAAAGCAGGAAGCGGGGCTTAGTCCTATGAAACCCACCTGGGTCTCCTAACTGGTGCTTATTGCAGTGAGGCTCCTACCCTCTCACAAAAACCAGGAGACAGGACCCTGTCTTCAGGTCTTGGCTGGAACCAACAGTAAAGTCTTTCGGAAGCCTTGAGTTTTGTCAGGTAGGCATTTTAAGGAAGAGAGGGTCGTCCTGGGAATGCACCCTTGAGCTGTCAGAAACCATGCCAGTGTTCGTCCAAGCCTTCATAGGCAAGGATGAAGGCCTGATCAAGAAGAGAGCTCAGAAGAATCTGGCTAAAGTTTGGTCAAGGAGAGAATCTTTGTCACCATGTCATTAAAGGGCAAATCCAAAACAAACAGTAATCCCTGAGGGTCTATCTTAAAAATAGAAAATAATCTCACCATTTCTTACCATGTTAACTGCAGCACCCTGGTGACTACCAACATTTCTAAATTACCAACAGATGGTTAAGAGATCCCCTTGCTTCTACACTAACCCCTTCAGTCTACTGTCAACAGAGTTGGGTGATCCTTTAAAAATAAGTTATACCATATCTCACTAAGGCTCCAACCTTTAAGTGTCTTCTTATCTCACCAGAGTGTAAAATAAAGTCCTTACAATGACCCATAAAGGCTCTACTGATCTGCCCCAATATTCCTGCACTGTAACCACTCTTACGGCTTCCACTCTAGCTCAATCCACACCAGATGCACTGACCTCATTCCTGTTTCTTAAACAGGTCAGCAGCCTTCTGCCTTAGGACCTAGTTCTGCCTGGAATATTCTTCCTGTAGGTCCAATAACTACATGTGTAACTCATTTGTATCCTTTAAGTCTTTGCTCAAACCTGACCTTCATAAAGAGGTTACTTTCAGCATCCTGTTTAGTACTGCAACTTACTCTGTCACCTCTCTAACCCTACCCCTGTTTTTATTTTCCTTTTGTTCCATAGTTTTTATCATCTTCTAACATACTATATAATGTACTTATTATCTTTACTTACTATTGTCTGTTCTTCCTGTTAGACTATAAGCTCCACCAGGGCAAGAACATCTCCCCAACCCTACTGATGGATTTTTTTCTTCACTAAACTAGTTTTACATTGTAGATGTTCAATAGATATTTGTTGAATAAATAAATTAGTTGACCTAAGTAAACTTTCTTAGTGATATAAAATAAGCTCCACGAATGTTGTTTTGCATTAGCTGGGTATAGTTATATGTCTTGTTATAGTATTTGGCATAAAACATAGAAATTATTTCTATGACATAGGTAGGCTCTGGCTCTGAAGCTGAAGTTTGCTGAGGAGCAGTACATTTTACTCTTGTCTCTCATGGCCCTGTTTCCCCACCTGTAAAGAGAGGGAGAAAGAAAATGTTCACATAGAGGGAAAAGGATAATGAGGTGGCAACAAATAGAAAAGGGGACCATAGTTACATCAGTGATTATATTGTACTGATAAATGTACTGGATAATCGAATATATAGACTTATAATAAGACCAAAGACCACCAAGAACTGGAAGAAATACCACAAGTAGATATAATCATAAAAACTTTGTAGTGATCAGAAAGCATGGATTCTGTGTAAGAGAAATAATTACATTGGCAAATCTTAGTAAAAAACATGCATTTTCTTGTCTATTTCTCTACTTATTGATGTGCCATTTTCTACTCTTTAAACCCTTTCCTCTTATAATGTAAACTAGGAGCCCAGTGCACGAAATTCATGCACGGGTGGGGTGCCTAGGCCTGGCCAGCGATCAGGGCCGATCAGGTTCCCTGCCTCCCTGCCTCCCTGCCTCCTCCTCCTCCTTTCACTCCCTCAGTGCCCCACCACTGCAGCTGGTCCCCACCATGTTCTGTGCCACCCCCTGGTGGTCAGCGCACATCATAGCAAGCGATCGAACTCCCAATCTCCCAGTCAAACTCCCAGGGGACAATTTGCATATTAGCCTTTTATTATATAGGATAATTTTTATTGTATTTTAAAATGGTATGGTGGGGTTAGTGAGGGAAGCAGAAATGCATTGCTTAATAGACCACATTCTGCAGCCAAACTTCCTGGGCTTTAATCTCAGCTTTGCTATTAACTGTGCAACTATGGGCAAGTGATTACAACTCTTGACCTTACTTTATGCATTTATACAGTGGAGATAATAATAGTATATAACTGATGGAGTTATTTTGAGGAATAACACCTCACAACCCACAGTTCCTGTTATATAGTATTCACTCTATAGTTATTTTTATATAATAATGTATTTTCTGAAAAGAAAAATATATAATTTAAAATTGTTTGTATACACTACATTTTTATAAAATCATATTGTTCATACAATACTAACTGAATCATGGAGGCAGATTTTCATTACTAATTTTTTTTAAAACTCTTTGTACACTCATTTGAATTTTCAAATTCCTATGCTAGAAAATTTATAATTTGAAATACTAGGTTTAGGGAGAGAGATACCGCAGACTGGAGTGTTAAAAATCCTTTCTGTATCTCATATGGTCGTGTACTGGAGGTAAAATAATTTCCCTTTTACTCTTTTGAGTTCTGGATTGAGATCAATCTCTGTAATAAAACACACACACACACACACAGATTAACAAGAGAAAAAGCTCAGAAGTTTATTGGCATGTATCCTGATGTATACATTGGTGATACCCAGGGAAAAATGAGTAACTCTCAGAGGTGAATTAGAACTTTATCTTAAATACCATCTTCAGCTAAAGAGAAAAGAAAAAGTGTGGGGAAGACTATAGAAAGGCTACTAGAAAAAGCAGAATAAATAAGTGCAAGATTTGTTATGTAGATTTAAGTCTCTACTTTCTCCATTTCTAATGGTGTCTTGCAGTATGAGGAGGGACACTTTTATAAACTTATGTCCTGCTTTTAGGCAAATAGCGGGAGAGCAGAGAGTTTTTCTTATTTCTTTTCAATTGCCTTCAATTAAAAAAAATCATTATGTGAAAGTGGCATATTGGGGAGTGGCATATTCTGTTACCCTTTAATAGAAACTCTGGGTAGCTCTTTGTCTAAGAGATAAATTGCTAAGAACTATGAAGGATCTGGTATTTTGTCTTACTTGCAAGCTACTAAGTAGCCTGCTACAGTTTCATAGAAGTTGACAGAAGGCATGAGATTCCTCTGTAGGAGACAAAGGACTTGATTGCTCACAGCACAACAGGGAGCATGAACTTCAGACTCTCTTAGATTCCTCTGACTCCCAAATTAGGGGAGGCAAATTGGAGCTGCTAGGTAGGTGCTACACAAGCATTGGGTGTGTATTAGAATGGAGGAATTTCATGGTTAGGAAAGTCCTGCTACCAAACTTACCCAAACTTTAACATGGAGGGAGAGATGATCTGCTATCTTGCAACAATCACTCTGCCCTTGAAGGAAATACTATCCCTATCTTGGAAACTAGAACTTGTAAAAATGCAAGAGGGCTATGGAGATTTGACTCCCACCATAACACAAATACAATGCATCCGTAAGGCTATTGTGCTGAAGAGAAGATGCACAAAAATTCTGACCAGAGATTTAGACTAACATTGTAAATACAAAACCCTCGGTGCTTTCTAAGTCTTTGAATATACAGTTAATCAATTAGAATAAAACATTACAACAATTTGTCTTGCTTAGTACTGCTTTATTGCTTAATACTTTTATAAATCATGTGTTCTTTCCTCTTATAAGTTTCACCACACCCCTCTATACTTACTTGTGCCAATAATTTAATCTTATCGGCTAAGGTATTTTTTGTGTTAGAAGAAGTAACACACACTTTCTTAAGAGTGGCAATCTTCCTTTCTCTCTGCCTCTTCCTGATAAAATTGTTTCACAAGGTTCAACGCGTTCCTCCTCTGTAGTGTAGCTGAGCAATAGTTACTCAGCTTTGCAAGGTTTATTTCCTCTGCTAATAATCAACACTTTCCCTCAAAAAAGTATTTTTAAAATCTTTTTTGGGGGTTGTCTTATTCAGAAATAACTCAAAATAACGTCACCCTGGTCTTTTGCTTTTTTTTTTTTTTTTTTTAAGCAAAAGCTACAGCTGTCCATGTACTGTGTGTGTCTTGTCCTTTTAAAGCTGGGGCTACACAATTCATTTGAATTCCAGAGAAAAGCAGAACTGTCAACTATTACTTAATAAACCAAGTAATTGAGCATTTAAGTTTTTGCCGGAGTGAAGACCTCTCATGTAATATTTGAGACATTTATAACAATTCCTTGTTCACGAGAAAATGACATTTAACTGGATTTCCTATGTTTTTATTTCCTGAATCTGGCAGCTCTAGTTACTGTTCATCTACTAAACAAACTACAAATAACCTTCGGGTAAAATTTGCCATCAAGTGGGTGTTAGCTCAGAAGCACTCCCCTTTGGCGCAGAGGTAAAGGTTGCAAAATTTTGATTGTGACATCCACGCCATTCAAAAATAAATGTAACTCTACAAGGTTTTTAGATTCATAGATGTATCTGAAGTCCGGCTCAAAAACGGTGGCTAAAAGAAGTAACGACCAGTATGGGGTTTCTAAAGAAACTTAGGTCCGGAGAGCTTTTCCAAAGAGGGTGGATGCACCGCGGCAGTTTTCTCCGAGGTTCAGTGAGGACAGCGCGACACCTGAGCGAGCCAATAGGAGCCGAGCAGGAAAGAGCTGGGCGCGTGAAGCCAATCAGAGACAAGATGGGTGGGACTAAGACTCCGGAAAGGGGCGTGCTCCCCAGGGCGGGACGCAGCCAATCGGAACCGAGTGGGGCGGGGCTGGATTCCGGCAGTGGGCGGTCTCCGGGAAGCCAAGGACGCTGCGAGTACGTCTGTCAGCCTCACCTGCACCTGCACCTGCACCTGCACCTACGCTTTTCACCAGCAGGGCGGACGCAGAATCGGAGGGTGACGGGTGACGGGGTGACACTGGATCCGCTCGTCATGGCCTATCCGGGATACGGAGGAGGGGTGAGTCCTGTCCTCTTCACGCGGCCACCGCTCCTGCCGGGTGTGGCGCCCCTGCTGGCGGCGCCGAGGGACCTGGTCCACCTTCGGCCCCTGGATTTTCGCCGCCTCTGATTCTGCCTCTTGGACCCGCAGTCCGAGGTGCTGGAGGCCGGCCCGGCCGAGCGTTCTGGTCCCCGCGGCGTGTTCTTGTGTAGCCAAGAGTGTGATGTGTTTTTAGAAACATCTTTCCTGGAACGGCGGGGAAAAAGCACCCTTTTCTTGTTCCAGTCATCTTTTGTGCCCCGCCCCCAATTTTGTGTCACTCAGTTTTGCTAGACATCCTCTTTCTGAATTTTTTGACCACTTATTTTCCGTCCTTATGAATAAATTAAGATATGCTAAATGTCTCTTAATCTTTACTATTCTGCTAAGGACAATCTGTTCTTCTAGACTTTTTTTGGAGGGGGGGAATGGGAGGGTTACTCTTTTCTTACATAACTTTATTTTGCATCACCTTTGAGAGCTGGAAATTATAAGTGCAATATCCTGGTGGCTAGCTGGCCAGCTTTTTCTTTTCAGAAAGTAGCACAACCTTCAGTATTTATGTCAGTGATCTCCAAAGTGGGGGAGCACACTTTGTATTAACATGTGCATGAGGGATAATCTGTTGGGCTGTGGGTAGAAAATAATATAATTCCAACTTTAATTGTTCTTGTTTTTACCCAGAAAGAGAAATTGAGCTTTACTAATATTTAATATAGGTTTTAGCACTGTCATATGGCAGTGTTGAAAACTTGGCCTAAGTTCCTCCTGGCCCCTTCCGCTTTAAGATGCCTAAGGAAGGTAACACCTTCTTCAACAGTTATTCCAGGGAACGCAAACCCGCGGGGCTTTGACAGTGTTCACTCTGATAGAAAATACGGGGAGTAAACTGAGGGATGAAGTGGAGACATTGGCTTCTCAACTTGTTTGTTCCTTTCAGCTTATTGCGATATATTACAGTTTATATGTACAGAGTTCGCTGGCGTTGCAGATTATATAATCTAGTTTAACTAAAATGACCCAAACTGGACCCGTAGTTTGAACATTTCTGGGAAGAAAACTAGGAATCCAAGATAATATTAAGGATTCAAAAATGTGCAAAACGACGTGAAAATGACATTGCCAGCGCTTTTAAGTCCAAGCTGTTCTTCAGTCACGTTACCAGATAATAACTCTGACTATGACTCATTTGACACTACCAAGAAGACAACTTGAAATATGAATTTTTAAGCTATTTTTATGGATTGGCCTTAATGGCTAAGGAGCTCCAGTTCTCCATGTGGATCCTTCTACGTGAGTCTTGGGCTTCCGTATGCTGGCTTTACTCTTAAGAGAGAAACAGAAACTGCCTCTTGAAGTCTTTAGCCTGGAATGGACCTTGGTGCAATTTCTGCTGTATTCTGTCAGTTAAAGCTGAAACAGGCCCAGCTTGGATTCAAGGGGATGGAGAAAGTCTGCCTTGCATAGGGGAGATAGCAAAGAATTTTCAGTCATCTTTACTCTGACCACTACCAGCTCTCATGTTTTTGGATTTGGGGGAGTGAATGCTGCATGTCAGGAAGGAGAGAGAGGTAGAAGGTTATTCTTAAGGCCAGGTTCTTCATGGAACATAGCTTGCCTGACTTTAGTTTAAAAAAATGTGTTCAACTCTCAAGGAACAAATGGAGATGCTATAGTAAAGGGTTCATAGTCATCTTTTGGCATCACCTCAACGTTAGCTTTTCACTAATATGCTTAGATTTAGTGTGACCTCGTTTCTTATGAAATATTTTTAGTTTTTCTTCCTTATGTGAATCTTACAGTGGTGAGGGTCTCCAGTAAGCCCTAAATTCTTGGCTATGCCCTAAGACTTGTTTTCACTCCTTGTCCTTGGAGGCCTTGGACAATGCCTAGGTGCTGGTTATTTCTACATGCCCAAAGAGCAAAAGCTTTAGGAGTTTTGCTAAGCTGTTCACCTCAGGGTTTAGATTTGTCCTCAAATATTGGCCTGGAAATTTCCTTCCATCGGTAAGATGATTTAAAAATAATATTTTTGCAACATTTTGATTATTTTTATTACTAAGGTTGATTAAATTATCCTAGCCTGCATTATTAGAAATAGGAAGATTTTTTTCTCCCTTGAGTCAACATTTATAATTTATATAATTTTAGAAGGGCCATTTCATCTACATTTTCAAATATATTGGTAAAAAGGTATTCATAGCATTGTTAATATATATTTTTTAATTTAAATTCTATTTGTGGTTAAATACTCTCCTTTTCTTTATTTTAAATATATTTTTATTGATTTCAGAGAGGAAGGGAGAGGGAGAGATAGAAACATCAATGATGAGAGGCTCATTGATTGGCTGTCTCCTGCACACCCCCTACTGGGGATCGAGCCCACAACCCAGGCATAGGCCAATGCTCTATCCACTGAGCCAGCCCTGCTAGGGCCCTTTTACTATTTGTCAACCTGGTCTGTCCGTCTCTTCTTTTCAAAGAAGCAACTTTTAGCTGAAACTGGTTTGGCTCAGTGGATAGAGCGTCGGCCTGCGGGCTGAAAGGTCCCAAGTTCGATTCCTGTCAGGGGCATGTACCTTGGTATCAAGTTCGATTCCGGTCAGGGGCATGTACCTTGGTATCGGGCACATCCCCAGTGGGGGGTGTGCAAGAGGCAGCTGATCGATGTTTCTCTATCATCGATGTTTCTAACTCTCTATCCCTCTCTCTTCCTCTCTGTAAAAAATCAATAAAATATATTTAAAAAAAAAACACCAACACACAAACAAACAAAAAAAAACACAGAAGCAACTTTTAAGCAATCACATCTATTTTTTTGCTAATATTTTTTTACTGTTTCCTTTCTTGTACTTCATTGCTTCAGAATCTATATGTTTTCATCACCTCCTGAGGACATTTCTTGGAACTCTAGTACTTCCTCCATACTTTTCCTCTTACCACATCCCTGCTCAGGGCTTTTTAGAGCACTGCAAAAAGTCTCTATCTTTTACTTCTTTGCCCTTTATCTTAATATTTTTTTTTGCCTCTGGCAATCTCTAATGACCCTTAAAGAATGCAAGTGAAGTTACAAACTAGCAGTTGCAAAATACAGTCATGGGAATGTGAAGCTCAGCATAGGGTATATTATCACTAATATTGTAATAATTATATGTGGTGTCTGCGGGGTAGTAGACTTATCTGAGAGATCACTTCGTAAGTTATATAAATATCTAAGCACTATGCTGTACACCTGAAACCAATATAATATTAAATGTCAACTGCAATTAAAAAAATTTCAAGGCAACACTATATGAAAAAAGAATGTAAGTGAAAAATATGTTTGTTCAAGTACCATATGATTCTGGAATCTAATGAACAAAATGAACTAACAAGCAAAATAGTGACAGACTCACAGACAGACATCAGGCTGACGGGCTGTGGCGGAGGGAGCTAGGTGTGGAGGAGGGTGGAGGGGCCGAGCAAAAAAGAAAGGGGAAAAAACTCTTGGACGCAGACCACAATGTGGTAAGTCCCCGGGGGTAGAGGTCAGGGGATGGAGGAAGGTAGGGGGGATAAATGGACGGAAACTTTTCTTGGGATGGTAAATACAAAATACAGTGTACAGATGATGTGTTGTAGAATTGTGCACCTGAAACCTGTATAATTTTGTTAACCAGTGTCACCCCAATAAGTTCAATAAAAAGGAAAAAAAAAACACACCCAAAATGGAATAATGGACAATCTTTATACTTCTTTCTCCTTCACACTAAAAAAATACTGAATAAGTTATCTTTTTAAAGTTATTAATAATGTGTACCAAGTTCCAACTGAAAAGAGGAACCACAGATATAGCAGGAGACAAACAGTAGGTAGCCTCTGGGGTCATACTGTCTATTTTTGAATCATGATCTACTTCTTACTAGTTATCTGACCTTAACCAATTCAGGAACCTTCCTGAAGTTTCAGGTCCTCAATTGCAAAAAGGACATAGTACTTTTATTCCTCATAGAGTTGTTGGAAAATCAAATCACATAATAGATGGAAAGTACTTAGAACAGTAGTACCTGGGATATGAAAAGCTCTTAAAAATATTAGCTGTGTATTATTATTAGTATTCTTGTTATTCTTAGTTGTGAAAAGGACCATGGTTACAATGATCAATTTATTGATCTGTTCATTGATTTCTTCCTTTAAAAAATTTTTTTTGATGGAGCGGGTATTTCAGTCCTAAGCTGTTTCCCTTGATTTATTCACAATTTCATTGTATTTTACCATATATTCTTCTAAGTATGTGTCTTGAGTTATACTAGTTAGTTTTTCTGTAGGTGAATTTTCTCACAGTTTTTATTTTTGTTTATTTTAGTGTTGGTTATGGTAAACACTTTTTCAAATTGTGCGTCATGTCCAACTATTAGATTAAGTTCTTAGTGGCTGGAGATTTTTTTTTTCTTTCACAGTTCTTTTAATTCTGGATAGCATGTTAATGAATGGAATTAGGTCCAATTACGGAACATCTAGCATTTTGGAGCTAACAACTTTTTTGATAGTGATTTTGGAAGCTTGGATTAACTATTTCTGTACTGCAATGGACTGCTCATAAATATTTCCTTTTAAACCAATGTTAGTGGATAATAGGTAGCATTTTGTGATAATACCTTTCTCCTTTTTCACTCTTCTAGTTTGGAAATTTTATTGGTCAGATGCCAGGAATGCAGATGCAGATGGGACAGCCAGTGCCAGTGCTCCCTGGTGGATACCCCGGGCACCCAGCTTACTTGAACAATTACTCCTCAGCCGAAGACCCCATGTGGACATACTTTACCGCTGTTGCTGGACAGGTGAGATGCTAAATACGTTGCACAAATGTCAGTTAAAAATGATTGCTGTTTAAAAGACATGCCCACTTTTTTATTTATTTAGTGTATCATTTAAAATGCATATCAAATTTGTATCTTAAACTTTTCTAGACTAATTTTCTTCCTGAGATCAGAGATGAGGGTAGTCATTTTATTTTAAAAAGTCTGCTAGCATGATCCCTGACACATAGTTCATTTAACTAAAAGTGGAACCAGGGAGCCAGAGAGGATTTGGAAAAAGATATCTACAAGTACAGATTGGTGACATCACTAAGTTGCCATACCGTCAAGTTCTATCTTGCTCCAGACTTCTTGTATAAAACAATAAACCCTTAGTTGTTTAAGCCCCTTTAATAGCATTTTTTATTGTTTGCAGCTAACTGCAATCCTGTTACATTATACCACCCTTATCTGCAAGGAAGTTTTGAGTGGTACTACTGAGAATAAACATGTTATCTATAACTGACTATATAAGAAATTCATTTTATAAAATTATTACTTAAGACAGGAACTGGACATATATATTTAGAGACTTTTATTTGACTTCTGACCTATTACAGTGTAACAGTTTTCAACAATGATTTTCTATGTTTGTACTGTTTGATACTTGCCTCGATTTTTCCATAGCCTTGTGCTTTTGTGTAGTTAAACTCCATGAAGACATGGCTCTTGCAATATTATCCCTTACCAAGTTGACACTAGGAATATATTAGTCATTAAATACATGTGTTGAATGGGTACATAAACTATTTCATTTTTAATTTTTTAGTTCAAATATTTAGACAATTCTTTTATATGTTGAATTTTGCCTAGCTTAAGGATCAGGTGTAATATCAGACTTACATATTATGGTTCTACAACCCAATTACTGAACTCACCTCTATAGCTGTATTCTTTTTTTAATAGGCCATATAATTTATGATGCTCTACAAGAAATGCCCAGTTAAAGCTTTCTGCAGTGTTCCTTTTTATAGGATGTTTTCTGAACAGTAATGATTCACTCATCAGTTGATTTGAGGAAATTCTGGTTTGTACCTTTGTAAACACACAACATACACACATGCATGCATACACACACACACACACACACACAGATCATGTATTTCAATAATAGAAACACCTTTAACTTTAGTATGCACACTGCTTCAACTTCTGAAGTGGATGAGGAAGAACTTCAGAAATGTTTGACACAGTCTGGAATTAGTGGAACTTATTCTCATGAGATTTTTTTACTCCACAGGCCCATGCACACATTCCTCATTACTTTTACTCTGCTGTATTTTTCCCTTATCACTTAATATCATCAAATTAATTTCTTCTTTATTGTCTCTCTCCCACCACTAACATGTAAACTGTATGAAGGTGAGGAATTTGTTTTGAACAATGTTAGATAACTAGTCCTATTAATGGTGCTTGTACATAGTAGGTTGCTTAATAAATATTGGTTAAATGAATTCCTTATTCTTTCTAAATGGAAGATATTTGTTTAGTTATTTTTCTTCATTTTCTTAACATACTGGATTTAATGATTGCTCTATAAAATTAATTTCATCTTGTATGGATTTGTTTGAAAATAGTTAATTTTTGTTGGTTGTCTTTTTGACCATTAGATTTTTCCATATACTTTCGACTTTTGGTTCATAAACTTATTTTGCTTGGAGTTCTGTGTATTTCCTCCCTTCTTCTTTTGGTCCCCCTTCTATGTTATCCCTTTCCTTCCCCATGTCATCCTTCCTTGTGTAGTGGTTTTGTGATTGTCCCTACCTCGATTGTGTCCACAGTTTAAAATATGGCTGATTTTTTAAAAGAACTATTTTCTAACTACAGAATTGAATTTTTTTAAATGTATTTTTAATTGAATTTTTTTTGGTGACATTGGTTAATACAATTATATAGATTTCAGGTATACAGTTCTACAATACATTTAAAATTATGTAAACAGCCGAAACCGGTTTGGCTCAGTGGATAGAGCGTCGGCCTGAGGACTGAAAGGTCCCAGGTTCGATTCCGGTCAAGGGCATGTACCTTGGTTGCGGGCACATCCCCAGTAGGGGGTGTGCAAGAGGCAGCTGATTGATGTTTCTCTCTCATCAATGTTTCTAGCTCTCTATCCCTCTCTCTTCCTCTCTGTAAAAAATCAATAAAATATATTTAAAAAAAAAATAAAAAATAAAAAAAATAAAATAAAATTATGTAAACAAAATTATGAAAACATGCATGACAGACATCCACTTAGATGCTGTGTAGTACTAAACAGTACTCCATGGTTGGTTCATTGAGAAGAAGTTTTCTTATAAGGAAATCTAAGCTAAAGATCAGAATATGAGTGTTTGTAATAATTCTTAGCCATAGTTTTTCTTTCAAAGTTTTTTTGTTGTTGTTTCTTTGGTCTCTTACAAAGTACAATTTTAAATTTGTCCCCTTGATCCTTTCTCAGAGCTATTGTTTTGCATTTGGACAATGTATTTGATGCCTCCAAGTAAATTATTCTCCTCTGTATTTTTAAAAAATTAGAAAATAGGATGAGGTACTGAAACCTGAGACTCCTCAACCTGTTTCACTTCCAAAATAAAAACATATTTTCCATAAGTTCAAACCAAGAATGTTTGGGCAATAATCAGAAGATTACTAACAAAGTGTACGGAACTCTAAAATTTTGCTGGGGGTAATGGTGTTGGAGGGAAAATGTATTTTCTCCTTCAATATTCATTAGAAATAATCTCCCCCCAAAATAGACATGAAAGGAAAGTTTTGAGATTTTTTTCTTAAAAATCCCATTGTAGGTATTTTTTCCAGCTAATTTAAGTAGAGGTCCAGTGTTTCTCCCAAGTATTACTTTGAGCTATTATTGTATAGAATGATTATGCCGTTTTCCAGAAGTAGAAAAAAAATTATATTTGAGATGCTTGAAAAGTTAATAGATTATAATTCGATTGTGAAAAATTATTTATAGTTCATGATGTTCTGTAATATGCCTTTGCTATAAAAGTCATCTATTATTTTGTAGTTGGTAATAGAGTAATATTTTGAAGAATTCATATTTATCGATTGGTCTAGATTGACAGCATTTTACTATGCATTTATACAACTGTACATTAAATCAAGTTATAATTATTTTAACAGGATGGTGAAGTGGATGCAGAAGAACTTCAGAAATGTTTGACACAGTCTGGAATTAGTGGAACTTATTCTCGTGAGATCTTTTTCCCCCCTCTGTTGAAATTGGAATAGGAAATTCATACCCTAACATTTTGCACCCATATTTATACTACTTTACAATGTTTTTTTTTATCACAGATATACATGCATGTAGTTTAAAGAGTCAAATAATTCTTCAAAGCTTGTTATGAAAATAGCTGTTCCTTGTTCATTGCTATTTCCCCAGTGTTAACCACTCATAGAGGAAATATCTTTCAACTTTCTCAGCTGATTGTTTTGAAATTTGCCTCCAGATCTCAAAATAGCATGGTTTTTAAATCACTGTTGCTTTTCAGTTTTAATGATTATCAGTAGAGGTCTACTATGGAGCATGAGGATTTAACTCTCAACCTTTAACTCACCCTTGGCCCTGCCCTCCACACAGGAGCCCTACTCATCCTCCCATCCATTCAGCACAGCTATATAATAATTTACATTAGGTCAATAATCAGCATTTGCCTTTTTGTTACTATCTAAATGCTCTCCTTGTGTCTTGTGATAGGTATGATTAATTTTCCGTTTTACGTAACTTCCCTTTCCTGAAATTAATCATCATCTTGGAGCTTTCTGTTGTGCTCTACTCTGCGGAGCTGTCACACGGGCATCCCATCACCATCGTTCGGGACTGTCTTTCTCTCTCTGGAGGTGGATCTTCCCTTTATTTCATCTCTTGTCATCTTTTTAAATTCTATAAAGTATAAACATTAGCATCCTATTAAAAGAGTACATGGGAGGAAAATTTTTTGAGGCTTCGTCTGAAAATGCTTTCATTCTGTCCTCAGAATTAAATGAATGGCCAGGTGTAGAATGCTGTTACAAATAATTTTCACTTAGAATCTTAAAGGTACCGTTGTTTCTAGCTTCCATTGTTGCTCTGTCTTTCTGTTTGCTGCCTATATGTCATTTGTTTTTCCTCTCCTGAGGCCTGTGAAATGTTTGTTCCTAGTCTGGTGGTTCACCATGATGTGCCTACTTGTGTAGGGAACTCAGTAAGTACCCCCAGTCTGGGACTCATTTGCTTTAGTTCTGGGACATTTTCTTCGGTCATGATTTCTCTCTTTTTTCTTTCTAGAATTCCTGTAATTTGGAATGGATCACTTATTTTCTCCTACTTCTTATTTTCCTCTATTTTGGGAGGACATTTCCATATCTTTATTTTCTAAACTTTCTATTGAGTCTTATTTACTGCCATCTTCTTAAAATCCAAGAGCATCTGTGTGTGTTTTTCTTCATGAATGTATCATCTTCCATGATCTCTCTGAGACTTAAAGTTTCTTTCTTTCTACATAACCTTTGTTTCTAACAGATTGCTGCCCCCCGCCCCCCCCCCCGTTTGTTTGTCTTTTGTATTAGATGCTTTTCTCAGGTGTCTGGTGATCCTGGGATGCTCATATTTAACTAAAAGTCTGGTTAGAAGCTGTGAGATCATGGTTAGGTGTTGATTGTAGAGTTCTGTGTCTGATGGTTAGGCTGGGCAGTTTGTTGTGCAACACTGGCTGTTAATATCTTTAGGGTTTCATTTTGGGCTGGTTGTCCAGCTGATCTTCTGTCTGGAAAGGAGGGGGAAAGAATCAGCAGTGCTCTCAGTCTTTTGTAAATTGTCATTTAATTGCCAGCTAGGAATCCTACAGTCTAGAGACTTCTCCAGGGAATAAAACCCCAGACTTCTGCTGAGGTGGGAGCAGACATAGCCTTCCACTGAACTGAGGCCAAGAGGTGATTTAGAGCTCTAAATGCTCCTTAAGTAGACATTCAATCACTCCTGTATTTATCTTATCTTCACCCATTTACAGAATTATTGCCGATTCTTAAACTTTTGGGGTCTTTTCCAGGATAAATAGGCTGCTTCTCAGCTGTTCTTATTGCAAGTTCAGGAAAACACTTTCTCAGAACTAGGTTAGTTAACTCACATCCAACTTGCAAAATTTGGTTCTTCTCTCATTCTCTTTTTCTCTAAAGGTTTATGACTTTAAAAAAAAAATCAATTTACTCTCTCTTCTGATGGAATGTGGTGTGAGAGAGAGAGGAGCTCTTGTCAATTTTCCTGAAAATTCTCTCTTCATTCTTTGTCAAAATATTTAATCTGATTAAATATTTATGTGTATGTGAAATCACAAAACACAGACTATTTGGCTCATAGTAAATGCTCATTGAGTATCTTTTGAAATTGTGAGCCTGAAAATACTGTAACCATCTATTCTAACATTAATTAAACATTTAAAGAAAATCAGCTATTAAAGTTTGTGGGATGTTTTACATTTTTTTTCTTAATGGATCTAAAATTTAGCTGAAATCATTTGTTTCTTTATAGAATTTCAAAAATATCAAATAGCATAAAATAAGCCAACTTAATTTTAAGTATTTTTATATATTTATTTTTATTTTAATGAGCTATTAGCTATGAGAACTTTGTAAGCTTAACTGCTGATATAATGTTTTCTTTATCAGGGCTATGATATATTGTTGAGATAAGTCACATACTAATTGAATGAAATGACAGTAAGGATTTAAGAAATTAAATTCTACTTAGTGAGTCCTCAGTTATGGTTCTGTAATTACAAAAGTGTTAATATTTCTAATAAACCCTAATTTTAAGATAGTTTTATATATTCCTTCTTTCCTTTTTTACCCCATTCCTCCTCCCCAAGGGGCGGGGGGGGGGGGGGGGAAACATTTGCTTCAGTTTAGAAACTTCTCTTTTCTTACTTAGTCAAATTGCAATAAAACTATCAAATGATTTACTTACATCCATTTTCATCTCACTTTACAGTCTGTTCATGGTAAACTAATGTTTCTGAAATGAAGATTTTAGAATTGTCCCTCTGCTTCTTAAAATACTTCAGTGACTTACATTGGTCTAAATCTTTAGGTTGGCATTTAAGATTTTCATGATCTAGCCCTCAGCTGTCTTTCTGATGTCATCATATGCAACTCCTTCACATATACCCCAAGCTTTAACCAAATTGCTAACTCCTTTAAGTTTTGTGATTTTAGTATATGTCAAATGCCTACTTAAACTCCACTTGTCATTTGTATTACGAAGACTAAAGCCCTCCTTCTCCTGTGATAGCAATTTTCAGTTACTTTATGATTACTTATTTAATTATCTAAATCCCCTTATTAGATATGACTAGTTTGAAGGTAGCAATTTTTATTATTATTATTATGGATGGCTAACGTCCTAAGTTTGCTGATTAGGATGATTGTATATTTTTGGTAATTTTGAATGTTTTAAGTTGACAATAGAAATTGTCATAATCTTACATAGATAAAATTGGGCAGACTCTAATTCAAATAATAAATATGTTTTATAGCCTTCAGTTTAGAAACCTGCCGAATTATGATTGCCATGTTGGATGTATCCTTGAATAAAAATAGAAAATACTATCGAATAGTTGCTTTTTCATATTAAGGCAATTGTTGATTATAGATCACCACAGTAAGCCAGAGTTTAAAAATGCTTTGTAAGATTCTGTTTAAATTCCATACTTTTCCAGTTTTACATAGAAATCTATTCATATGCCGAATTTAGCTAACTCTTGCAGAAGCATCCTAACTTTTTTTTTGTGTGTGAATGATTTGGAGTTTTGGATTAAGTAAATTCTCTTTGGTATCAATTTTATTTTTGTTAATAAAACTGTCAGAGAGATTATACAGGAAAAATGGGATTTAACGAATTCAAAGAACTTTGGACAGCTCTTACTGCCTGGAAACAAAATTTCATAACTATTGATCAAGACCGAAGTGGCACAGTGGAGCATTATGAGTTGAATCAAGCAATTGCTGCTATGGGTAAGAATATTAAAATTCTTTAGCATCCATCCAGGTTATCTTTGTTCTTTGATCAGATGAGTCTTAATTGTTTTAATTTTTTTAAGTAATAAAGGGATATATTATTTCACCTAGATTGATTTCAAGGTTGTAGGTAAATTCTGACTAAGGACCTTTAACAACAATAAAAACCATTTTATTCATTATTTTTTCAAAAGATGAACTTTCATACATTCTGGATGATAAAATAACTTCTGAATTATCTCTGTTGAGTATACTTAAATTTATTCCTCTAATTATTCTCACTTAATATTTATAGTATTCTTTGGTATCATGGTAAGACTTCCAATTTGATAATCTAGCTTTTCAGCAGTAAACACCATGGTTTTTGTTTTTTTTTTTTCTTAAGTAGTAGAGAATACACAGTAGATCCCAAAATACCTCCAAATTAGAAGTATGCATTTTAGAATATTTTAAAATAATTTAACTTTATTTTTTTAAATCTCTGATAAGCTAAGGATCTAAGTCTACTTTCTTTCAAAAAGTGATTATATACAATGGTGTGTAACTTGCTTACAGTTAATGACAGTTTTCAGTAGATTTAAGTGTGTTTCTCTTTAGGATTTTATTTATACTCATTTCTAAACAAAATACATTTGTAAGAAAATTAACTTCTTGAAAGTTAAAATCTGAACCCGATGTACATTATTTCAAATTCTAATTTAAATAAGTAAAAACTGTTAATTTTCTTTGTTTTATAAATGGACATTTTAATTTAATAAATGGTGATTTTAGGGACAATCCTGGCTATATAAACATGTACTATAGTTTATAGATCCTTAATAATTAATGGATTAAACTTGTTCCTTAATTCAGCATAATGTTGGAAATTTAATATAACCTTTTGCAAAAAAAGAAAATAGCCAAACAATTCACATAGGCATTTGAATATAACAAAGAGGTATTCTGGATTATTCAAATTTAAGATCTTTAGATATATTTAAAATATTAAATTTATTTTGCCAAGAATGTTATGGGAAATCTTAAGAATTTTATCAATACCACACTCAGATCATAACTCTCTAATTGAAGGCTCAAAATGGATTTATATATAATTAAATTAGTCTGCATGTTTTATTTGCTTCTATTAATTTATACCTTTCATTTTATTTTATTTAAGCAAGTTTCCTGCATTACATTTTATTATAGCTACACATAGAATTTTCTCCAATTGCATTTATTTTTTTGTTTTCCCCTTTGAATGAATTAGTGTAGTTTGTTGAAATCTACTAAACCGAAGTAATAATAAAGACAATACTTCTAGGCTATCATTCTTCACAATAAAGTGCACATATCTCATTAAATACATTAAGATCATCCCTACAGATGCAGAAAGTATAATATATTGATTTATATTTCTAATTATTTTTAAATTTTAATTTTAGATATATTTAAAAATGTGAATAATCAAGCAGTAATACATGTATAGAATTTACAACTAAATACACATATAAGGATTCAAAACTTTTTACTGATAGGAGTATACAATAAAAAACCTAGATAAAAAAAGAACCAAGGAATTAGTGATAAAAGTCTGAAGAAACAGATTAAGAGTTATGGAACATAAAGGAGTAACATTTTCCATTTTTCCCCTCTGAATAACCATGTTGATCTTCACATTTTCTCTGGCTATAAAAGATACTTGTAGGTAAAATATTCAATGGAAACTATAGGATTTGAATGCTAGCAAAGATCACTGTGTAAATTTTGCTCTGATGTTCTTTAAAGATCCATAATTCACAGAATTGATAGGTGAAGGGGGTCAAAAGTACAGATTTCCAATTATAAAGTAACTCATGGGGATGTAATATGCAGCATGGTGACCTTAGTTAATAATATTGTAATTGCATTTTTGAAAGTTGCTGAGAAAGTAGATCTTAAAAGTTCTTATCATAAGAAAAATGAATTTGTATTATGTGTTGTGACAGATGTTAACTAGACTTATTATGGTGATCATTTTGCAATATATAAAAATATCAAAGCATTATTTTGTACTCCTGAAGTATAATGTTGTCAGTTTTACCTAATAAAAAATAAAATAAAAAATAAAAATATACCTGAAGGGTAAAAAGATAAAATAAAATTGAAATATTGAAGCATTAAAATCCATGAAATACCCTAGACGTTATTTCAAAATCAAATATATGTACACTAGATGCCGGGTGCACGAATTCATGCACATTGAAAGGAAATTAATTAGAAGAAATATTTTAATATCGCTATTCGCCCTTTCTCTGTAATGGAAGTGTCAACCAAATTCATGATCGACAATGACAGATTGAAACACACGTGTGCGATTGGCGTTAGGGAGAGCTTTATATCCTATATAATAAAAGCCTAATATGCTAAGTGCCCAGTCCTCCTGTCGTCCGTTCAACCAATCAAAGTGTAATATGCTAATGATATGCTAAGGCTGCTCAACTGTTCGCTATGATGTGCACTGACCACCAGGGGGCAGACAGTCAACTGGTCGAGCAGTCGCTATGACATGCACTGACTACCAGGGGGCAGACCCTCTGACTAGTAGGTTAGCTTGCTTCTGTGGTCTGGCCAATTGGGACTGAGCAAGATGGGCTGGACACACTCTGGGGCCTTTCTGCAGTCCCTCCCCAGCTGGCCAACCTCCCATGTCCCTCCCTGGCCTGACTGTGCATCAGTGGGGTCCCTCGGCCTGGCCTGCACCCTCTCACAATCCAGGGCCCCTCAGGGGAGGTTGGAGAGACAGTTTCGGCCCAATCCTGCAGGCCAGGCTGAGGGATCCCACTGGTACATGAATTCATGCACTGGTCTTCTAGTATATAGATAAACTTGCTTAATTAGACCTGCTTTCTGATTTAGCTAAACTTTTTTCAGCCCAAAAGTTTAGCACCTCAACTTCTCTTTCAGGTCATTGTCAGCAACATGCAGTAAATATTAACATGAAGCAGATTATTATTGTAGATCCCACAGGGAGAACAAAGGGTAAAATATTTAACTGCAGCAGTGTTTGACTATATTCTGCGCAGTGAGAAAACCTGAAGTCATTTTCAAGGTCCACCATTTCTTTCTTCTTTTAAGTCAGGTCAAGTTTCTAAGCTTTCTAAATCTCTGTTTTTTGGCTAATGAAAAGAAAATAGGATTCCACCTAGTCTCCTATCTACCTACTCCAGGACTTCTGTGAGGATCAAATGAGATGAGGCATGGGAAAACGCTTCACAGACATTTGGTTAAAGTGTAAAATGTTTCCACCTGGCTATAAAGCAAGTCGTGTTCCTGGGCTGAAGAAACTGCAAGGAGGCTATTCGCTAGGGAGAGGAAGCTGGGCATTGCTATGTGACGTCATTTCCCGGCATCCACAGCCATCGTTTCCGGGCGGGGCTGTGGGCCACATTTTGCGCCATGGGGTCTCGGCAGCATCGGCTGCGATTTGGTGGGCTGTCACTCCGGGTTGGTGGTGGGGCCTGTGTCCCACTTGGGGGAAGCCGAGTGTTGCTTTGTGGACACCAGGTCTATGGTGGTGTTTCTCTGTAAATGGCCAGTGCACGTCACAGCAGCTCCTGCATTGCGCGTCTGGCTCCTGGTGGTCAGTGCGTGTCATAGGGACTGGTTGGACGGTCAGGCACTTACCATATTAGCCTTTTATATATATAAAATATATATTTTAATTCTCACCCAAGGGTATTTTTCCCCATTAATTTTTAGAGTAGAAGGGAGGGGGAAAGACAGAGAGAAACATCAATCTGAGAGAGACACATCGATTGGTTGCCTCCTGCACGCACCCTAACCGGGGCCAGGGATCAAGCCTGCAACTGAGATATGTGCCCTTGACTGGAATCAAACTCGGGACTCTTCTGTCCACAAGCCGAGGCTCTATCCAGTGAACAAAACTGGTTAGGGTTCAAAATATATTTTTAAAAACACAAATAATTTTTTTAGCTTTGACTTTATTAGGAAGCTAGATTTGTGATGTTTATGTACCACTATTTTTAAAAATATATATCTTTATTGATTTCAGAGAGGAAGGGAGAGGGAGAGAGATAGAAACATCAATGATGAGAGAGAATCATTGATCGGCTGCCTCCTGCACGCCCCCTACTGGGGATAGAGCCACAACCCAGGCATGTGCCCTTGACCAGAATCGAACCCGGGACCCTTCAGTCTCCAGGCTGATGCTCTATCCACTGAGCCAAACCAGCTAGGGCTGTACCACTATTAATAATTAACAGTTGCTTTGATCAATTTCAGTATGAATGTGTTTTGTTTCTAACATTGTGGTTTGTTTTTAACATGTTTTTTATGGAATGCACTTTGAAAGTTAATTTATTTATGACTATTAACAAGAATGCAGTGTTTGTTGTGGTCTTATGTGTTTAGTATTAGAAGGTGTAATTTATCAATCTCTTTTTTTTTTAGGTTATCGGTTGAGTCCTCAAACCTTAAGTGCTATTGTTAAACGTTATAGCAAGAATGGCAGGATCTTCTTTGATGATTATGTTGCGTGCTGTGTGAAGCTTCGGGCTTTGACAGGTATAGACCATTTAAAAGTGGGTACAGCTATTTTTCTTAAGTAATGTCTGTTGCTTTCTCTAGCAAGTTTATATTATGTTTTCCCCTTTATTCACTATTAAATCTAATCAGAGTGTTAAGGCTTTAAATTTTTGGAGTATATGTAGTGAAAAATTGTTATAGCTCAGTTTCGGAGGTTTTTTTTTCTTGGCTGAGATGCATAATCAAGATTTAATTGAGTATGAAATTATTAATATTTTAATACCTGGAGACACCGAGTATTTGAAACTATAGATTTTTCAATTATAATAAAAAAGTAATTTGTTTGTTTAAAGATTTCTTTAGGAGAAGAGACCACTTGCAACAAGGGGTTGTGAATTTCATATATGATGATGTGAGTATCTTGTGTAAACTTTTGATATTTACACTATTCTAGAAGTGTTCATAGTTATCAAAAACTGTAAAGTGATCCCTGGTACCAATACTGTGATCATATATTTTGTAGGCCATGTTCTTTTTCTATAAGGTTAAATATTGGTACAAATACCAACTTGACTTTATAGTAAACATAAAATATATTTTAAAACTTTATTACAGGTTTCTGGCAGTTTTTCTTCCAAATCATTTTTAAGGGTAAAACTACCATTATTTTTATGAAGAGTAGTTTAGTTGCGGTGATCTTTCTTAGTTCTAATAAAGATATGAAATTTTCATATATGATAGATTATAAAGCTATTTATTATTCATTTCAAATAATTGCTATTAACCTGAATCCAGGTCTTTAAAAAATTTATACTATAAGAAAGTAATACAAATGTGTTCCGATGTTTTAATGTTTTTGTTTTGTTTTTATGTGGAAGTTATAAGGTCAACATTACCCTACTAGCATATACTGGTTGAATTATAAATCTTGGAAAATCAAAGTTTCTCATCTTGTGAAAATACTTTTATGGAATATAATTAATAAAAAACAAACACCATTTTATTGTTACCAGCTGATGATTTTGCTTATTTATTAGTTTTTGCAGGGCACGATGGCAATTTGAATATCTAGAATTTGAAAACTAAAAAAATACTGTGAATGTTTCTGCTTGGAAGAAATGAACTGGACTACTTTGAATTAAAGCTTTTGGGGCTTTTCATGTTTCTACCTATTAAATCTATTCCCTTTATAATACACACACACACACACACACACACACACACACACACACACACACATATATATATTATGCATCTAGTAAAATGTGTTTTTATTTTAATGCACAATTCAAAGCAATAAAAGAGATGTTTTTGTATTTGGGATGTTTTTGCTTTTAGAAAAGTTTTCCCTTGATGGATATCTATAATGTCATCAAATATTGGCATATGATTAATTGATGTATATATCTCTTTGCCTTAATTTGAACAGTATAAAATTGGAGGAATGTACTTATGAGATTATATAAGAAGCCAAATGATGAAAGCCTAGATAACACTGATTTAAACTTATCTGAAGATTACAGATTTTGCTTTCAGGTTTTGTTTGTAGTTGTTGGTGTTTGAAGGTAAGCTAGAGGGGCAGTCCTGGATTTTGTGCCATATTTGTCAAAGGGTTTGTTCTTATTCACATTATCAGAGAACAAACTCCAAGGTCTTTATCTGTGAAGAATAAAATTGTAGTTCCTAAAACTTTATCTTAAATCACCTTAGGTGGAGCATAAAATAACCTATAGTGAAATAAGACTACAGGAGGCATCATTTTTCTTTTTTTATTCTTTATATTGTATATTTTTCTTCGACATGTTTTATTGTTTTCTATGGAAAAAAAGTTCTTAATAAACAACTTTTCTCTCTGAACTTTATTTTGTTACTAAAGAAATAGATAACCCCAAATGACATCTTTTTCTACATCTAGATTTTTCTGGAAATGACATTTTTAATGAAATATCAACCTTTAAATTTATTCTGTTAAACTGAATCATTGTTTATACATAATGCCAATTGTATATAAAGTTAAAAAATTAGATAATTTTTCACTTTGTTTAAATGTTCAGAAATTATAAATTTGACTTTCTTGACAACCTTAGCTGCTGGTTTTGGCATTAGTAAACCAATATGTCTTTTGAGCGCATCTGTGTAATTTGGGGTACAGAGCATGGTAGACACCACAGCAATATTTCTGTGTGGTATTACTATGGAAGTTGCAAAGTTGGGTCACCAGGTTTTTAGCATTGAAAGTCCCTGGTATAAGCTGCTATAATGAAGCTAGCCCCCTTTTTGGCATCACCTTAAGTCTTTCTCAATGAAGATTTAATAAACATACGTTAACTGAATCTTTTCCTCAGCTTAAAGGTAAATACAGTAGTCCCCCCGATCCAGAGTGATACATCCCAAGATCCCCAGAGAATGCCTGAAACCACAGATAGTACCTAAATCTAAATATACTGTTTTTTTTTTCTATACACACATACTTGTGTTAAATTTCATTTATAAATTAAGCACAGTAAAAGATTAACCAGAGTAAATATAAAATAGAACATTATAGCAATATACTGTATTAAACGTTATGTGAATGTGGTCTCTGTCTCTCTTAAAATATCTTACTGTACTGCACGTCCCAGGAGGGATGATCTGGGATGACTCGAGATATCTTCACACTACTCAGAACAGATGCAATTTAAAACTTATGAATTGTTTATTTCTGGAACTTTCTATTTTATATTTTCAGACCATAGCTGATTTCAGGTACTGAAACCATGGATACGGGGGCAGTACTGTACAAATTGACTTAATTTTAGTATGGCAAGTGACCAAGTTAATATATAGTTTTTATAAAACTGTTTCTTTTTTTTAAAAAATATATCTTTATTGATTTCAGAGAGGAAGGGAAAAGGAGAGATAGAAACATCAATGATGAGAGAGTCATCGATTGGCTGCCTTCTGCACTCCCCCCACTGGGGATCAAGCCCACCACCCAGGCATGTGCTCTGACTGGAAATCGAACAGTGACCTCCTGGTTCATAGGTTGATTTGCAACCACTGAGCCATACCAGCCAGGCCAAAACTATGTTTCTTAAAAAATGGAGAATTAACAGTAGTATCTTGGAAAAAAAACATTTTATAAACGTATAGAATTCTAAATCAACTTTCACTTGAAAAATCCTGGGAAGGATGTAATTATAGTCATTTCATTATGTAAATGATAATTTTACGTAATTAGCTATCAAATTCATTTGGTCAGTTTTATAAAAATATATGTATAAATAACCCATAATTTATCCTCTAGCTGTTAATTTTTTTTTCTTGAGCATATATTTGATAATGTGAGAGGGCATTAACTGAGCCATAGAAAATACAGAATTTTAATAAAATAAATTGAAGTTAATATTGAAAAAAATACAGAATTTTAAATAGAAGTATTGTAGTAAAAGCTAATGTAAAAACACTGTACATCATTCCCATACAATAAAGATGATAATATGACTCAGCAGTCTAGAATCTTAATATCCCGCTTACAGGTGGTCAAGTTACAATGCTCTTCTGAGGTCAATTACAGTTCTCCTTACTTGGAGTCTCCTAGTTGAGGTAAAACTTTTAAAATGACATGTGATGTTCGTGTAAGTTTCTGCCAAATGACATTTAGTATTAGAAGTCTTTACAAAGCCCCCTAACTCCGATTTTCGACCTTTTTATCTCATGGCACATACAAACTATTCAAATTCTGTGGCACACCAAAAAATACATATTTTTTGCCTACCTGACAATAAAAATAGGCATAATTTTGATTCATTTACACCGGACAATGTTGGCTGTTGTCATTTTTTTATTTGACACGCTAAGGCAGGGCAAAGGCCAGCCAGCGAGCCATATAATACCCGCAAATTCATCTGGTTTGGCCCTGCCAGGCATTAGCGGTGAGTTAATTAAATGTTTGACCAAATATAGCAGCCTAATTGTGAAGTTGATAATTTTGTAAGGCCTGAGAATGATGTTATAAATATCCAAGTGGCCCTTGGCAGAGGAAAGGTTCCCCAGCCCTGCTCTAAGGGGAAAGAGGTCAGTGCCCTGACTAGATAGTCAGGTATTGCATGTTTTTAAAAATTCTTGTGGCACACTGACTGAAAATTGCTGCTCTAACTCATCCTTTTCTATAGGTGTTCCCGGGTCTGTAGGGATGAGTTTCCATGGGCAGACATAGTTTAGAAATTCTCCTCCTCCTCAGGGAACTGGAGAAATCCCAAGGTACATAAAATCCTGTTAATTTTATTGACCCCGTTTATTCCAAACTCTTTTGCACACAGAACCCCTTTTCCTGGCAAAATAATTTTCCAGCCAATCCAACTTCATTGTGAGACAACCCCTTTGCATTTTAATTAAATAGATAATCTTTTAAAAACATTAGGCATAGAGAATATTTTACTGGGATTTTTACACTGAAATGCAATTCACTCAATTCAATGTTTTAAGATAATGGATGTAAACCGACATCCATCACTAAAGTAATAAATAGCTTTATGATAAACATGACTGGAATATTAATATGTCATATTAATATAATAGATTGTACTGGTTAATTCAGGCCCGGTTTTCTTATGATATAAATTATTGAATAATGTACACTCTTAATTCTAAGTGCTTTTATTTATACAGTACACATGTTTCCATGTCATTTGAGAATTTTTTAAATAAACATTCAAATAGCTTGCTGTAAATTTTAGTATCATACAAAATCTGTTACATATATATTATGAGATGCTTCGATTCAAATAACAGTGCAGTAATTCACCTATGCCTAAAAAACTGACAAATAATTAAATGTCAGGTATTCCACTTCTATTTTCGGTGCCAGTTTACACATTTTAAGTTACATAAAAGGGAAATCAATACTATTAGAGTGTTAATTTGGTCCACTGTAAATGTAATCTTAAGGACTGTGCTCATTTGATCTATTTAAGCATGCATTCAGAAACAAAAAGTCATACAAATATCAAGTGATATGTTTATTTCCAGAAAAGACATTTACCCTGGAAGAGAGTAGAATTTATGAATGTAGTTTAAAGTCTGTGCAATTAAAAAAGTAACAAAAACATCAATTTGTGATTATTTCTTTAAATAAAATATACAAATCAAGTTCACTTGTAATCTTTGGGCATTACTAAACTGGACAAACAAAATAGATAGTTTGTCAAAAATGTGCTTTTCTTTCTCTTTTTATGTTTGACAACTTCATAGATGATATGTATTCTATTTGTAGCAGTTTTCTGAGAAATTAAGAGCAATAAATTTGTGGAAAATCTGGTAAATTAAATCTATTAAGTAAAAACTTTATAATGCAACCATGGGTGTTTTATTACCTTGAAACTTGTATTAAAAGATCACATTTCTTTTTTTGGTCTTAATGCAGTCATGTACACAGTAAATTAAGCACTTTGAAATAAATGTACAATGTTAGGGTATCTAAGAGTATGTCTAGATTTCATAATAATAGTAGGTGATGCAAAAAAAACACATTTTGAACTGTTACAGTGATGAATGCAAAAAGGATCTTAAATGAATACTTTTCAGATATTTGTGGTCTAGAATAAGGTCATGATGTCACATATGTACATATATTAAAATCATTTTGTAATTTAGAATACTGAGCACAAAATTTCCAGCAAAACACCGGAAAACATATGAAATATTTCTGCCTGCCTCAGTATCAGCTCATTATTGAATACTGGGAAATCTTGTGCTTTTATTTCTTGCCATCTTTTTCTACTTATTTTTAAAAACATATTTTACTGGCATATAAAAGAAGAGCCTTATATTACTTAACATTCCTTTTACCCAAGTTGCTTGGTAATATGCAGCTTTGTATATTTGCGAGCATTCAAAACTCAGATGTGCTTCTATATATCTGAATAGATAGTAAGTAGACATTGGCAGCACTTCTACATAACTATGATGTGCGTAGAGTTAGGGAAGGAGAGGGGTCCTTGCCTATGTGCTACTTATTGTATTAAGGTGTACCCCTTTTGCAATATCAGAGATGGTGGCAATTTGGAAAGTTTACAGGGAATGAGAAGAATTGAGTTTAGGTCATCATGTAATAGCTTGCCAGGAATGAGTACCTTCTGATGACATTGTGGGGGAGGAGAAGGGAGTGTCCAACTTTTTCTATTAAGCATAATCATATAAATATGCACTTTACAGATGCATGCATACAGTCACTTGCATTTTAGTTGACCATATTTAATCACATTTTATCTTGCTATGATTACTAAAATTTCAAAGGATAACCTGAACAGTGCTAGTATGATTATTCTAGAAACATATTAACTAAAGATCCATATTCTTTTGAAAATTATAGGCCATTTTAATGATTTTAGGTCCATTGGTTATGCTTATATGCATGCATGCAAGTCCTTCGGTTGATCTCTTACCTCCCCCCACAAGACACTGGGGCGGAGGGTGAGGGCATGTGCGGGGCGGCGGCGGGGGGTGGGGGGGTTAACGGGAGGCTGGGGGAAGGTCAATGGGGAAAAAAAAGAGACATGCGTACTACTATTTATAATACTTTAAACAATAAAATAAATTTTAAAAAATGATTTTAGGATTAATTGAACTTTTGGATACATATATCATTCCCAATGCTATCTAAATGTAGGACTCCCCAATTTGTTCTTATAACAAAAGACTTCAAGTTTTTAAATATTAAGCTTTTTCATACTTTGAATCTTATTTTATAATCAGCCTCACTTATCAATACAGCTTTCTTCTAAACTGTATTTGGTTTAAAAAAATAAACTGTATTTGGTTTATTTTTTCACTTATCAAATAGGAAATTGTTCTCTTGGATTTTTAAACCTTAAAAATGAATGGTAGGGATTCTAAACCACTAAACAGACTAAACAATCCTTAGCTTAGAAATTTCCACATCATGACCAACAAGTTTTATTTAAAAGTTTTACTTGAAGATAGTTTGATGTTTTTCTTAAATAACAGATTAATGATTCCGGGGTGGGGGGAGGGGAATTAAGAATGTATGAAACTTAAGCAAATGAAAATAATATTCTCTGGATATTTTCTTCTTAATGCAAAAAAAAAAAAAAATGAACCAAGCATACATTATAATAATTTTGTTTCACATGTAAGTTAATTTCTTTAGCCATCATAAGTTTTAAGTAATCAAATGTTTTAGTAAATAACTATGTTATTCTTAATAGCAGTAATAAAAGTAAAATGTTTTTGTTTCTTTAATTTTGATTTAATGCTTTTAACTACCCAGTCCAACTTACTAGTGTCCTAGTGGAACTCAAAATGTACTGGTAGATGCACTGTTGCAATTATGTGATATCATGAAATACATCAGCACCACCATGCCCATTCCTAGTACTGTGCCTAGTGAAATGTTGGAAATAGTTGGCTTCTCTAATAAAAGTATCCTAACTAGCTATTGAGATTTACTTTCTTTATCCCCAAAATAATTTGTTTTTACAAATTCTTGAATTTTCATGTATAAATAGATGAGAAATTATATGCTTCATTCTTAAATTATGTATATATGCTATATTTTCAATACAACTTGTACACTTGTAGTTACCAAAACTTTGCAATCATTTTTACACAAAATTTACATTTTTCATATTTACAGTTATTTGTAGAAGGTTATTGCAAAACTAGTTGTGCAAGTAGATTACATTGTCAATACTACATACCAATCTTTGAAGAAAATATTTGCTAAAAAATAAATATTTCTGCACAGAGTATTTGAAAAGCATCATGATTTCATGCTACATTATGTGCATAAAGACTAGGAAATAGTATGTGTTTTGGTAGATTGTTTCATTATGTTCAAAGCATTCCAAGGAACTTATTATGCAAGTGAGCTTCTTTATACCAGGTAATTGATATTTTCAAGAGATCATACATTATTTTTTGAAATATATTCCTTAACTGGCAAACAACCTGTTACACATTTTCTATCAAAATTCTAGAAATGCAGATTTCAGCTAATTAAAATCAGTAGGTGCCTAGGAAATAAAAACTAGGAATCCCTCAATATTTTTATCTTAATATTTGAAAAAAGGGTGTCTTGTCATTTTAAAGCTTTTGCAGTTATGGGGACATTTTGATGAAGCTGTGGAGGAGTTTATTATAAGATTACTGATCCTTGAATTTTACTCCTAAATAAAATAAGGATGATGGAATGGTATGGAGTTTTTTTGTAATGTAAATAATGTAATGTCAAAATGAAAAAATATATAGTTTAAATGCTAACAGTTGTGATTATTTTCAACTTAAACAAAACAGGAAGTACAAAGAATATGGATTAAATATATCGCACTTTAAAATCATAGGTGCCCCAAATTATTTTGTATTGCTCAAAATATAAATTATAACTAATGGAAGTCACAGATGTCATGACTACAACATAGGAATTTAAGTTTTGACATTACTAGTAGCTTTTCAAGAATAACCATGTTAATGTTGCCACTTTATATAAATAACAATATTTTTTGGGATAATTTCTATAATAATTCTTGCTATTCCCATTTAAAAGTTTGATTATGATTGTAGAACAATTAAATTGGTCAGTTGATTGTATTCTTAACATCTGTGTCCTTAACACTATATTTATGTAGATGTTTTATTCTTCTATTCATAGTAATAACTTGTTAGTTTTATTTTATTTTTTTATTTATATATTTTAATAGAGTCCAGAGAGAGGAAGGGGGAAAGAGAGAGAGAAACATTGATGTGAGAAAGGAACATCCATCTGTTGCTTCCCACACATGCCCCGACCTGGGATTGAACCCACAATCTGGGTATGTGACCTGACCGGGAATTGAACCCATCTTTTGGTGCACAGGGCAATGCTCCAACCCAGCCACACCAGCAAGGCTAATTTGTTGGTTTTAAATAACTTCCTGTTAATAATCTATTTCAAACCCCCCACTTAATGGTTTATATGAATAAGCTTTGTGATCATTTCATTTCATGCTGCCAGTTATTAATAATTCATGCCTTCCTGTGAATTTTCTATGTTGCATATTCTTAAAACAAAGTGAATTTGTACCATAAAAGCAAGTATCCATTCTAAGCTGGGCACTGGTCAATCACAATGCCTAATTCTTTATAAAGCATTTTAAAAAATGATCCTTTTAGTTTTGAAATATTAATATCACTTCATTATAAGTTAAATAGAAACACAAAAAAAACAGCTTTGAATGAGAATACTTGAGAAGTGAAGGGGAGAGCTACTGCCTACCTAGAAAACAATTGCAGTATAAATAAATGTAGAATTTTATGAATGTTGGACAAGGCAATATTTGACAAATATTGGGATGTTGTAGCAGAGGAAATGTCCCTAACAATGGCATTCTCCTGCTCTGAGCAAATGGATCTTTGCGAGTTGTGTGAGAATCTTTTCATAGATTTTTTAAAAATTTGTTCAGTTAATATTGGTTAGTATCTTTCATAGATTTTTGTCATAGGGTGTAAATGCGATCAGTGTTGAGTAGGGGAAAACAATGGAGGTTTTCAGAAGACCTGCATGGTTCTACTGCACTTCCACCATAATACCACTATCTCCTTGATCGTGGACAAGTCACATGATGATCTCCAGTTTTATAATGCTTTATGGTTTGCCAAGCACTTTCACATAATATCTATGGTGTCCCCAAAAATATATACACACTTTAAGTAATGATTCCAATGTTCTTTTCAGACTTAACCCTTTGGAATGAATAATTATTCAAGGTGGGTATATATTTTTGGGGGACATCTAATTCATCTCTTGAAGATATTTAGGATATTACCTCCATTTTTATAGTTTTGGATACTGGGGCCCATTGAGAGTTTATCTTGAGAGTAGGTGGAGAAGGTCACATTTGAATTCAGATTTATCATATTCTATCTTGCCATTTGCACCATTTCACACGAGAGCTTAGGCTGTCTAAAGCTGTATAATACAGCTGTGTCGTGAGGGAGCAAGCCTAGTTGCCTGAAAAAAAAATTATAACTTGAAAATTCTATTTTATGAAAAAAAATAGAAAGTGTATTTTCTTTCAAAATTGTACTTTGAAAATGTCTTTTCAAACATCCATTTGGGAACGATATCCCATGAATGTAAAGAGGTGCTTCCACAGTGAAGCAGCCTTCCAGAATCCATTCTGGTAGCACTGAATTCGACAGATGGCCTTTGCACCCTGGGCCTTTACTACAGATTCAGTGTAGATGCGTTTGTAACCATGAGAATCATACTCTATTATTGTGTATAATAAGTATTACTTTAAAGCTCTAAACCTAATTAGTACAAAATACAATTAAGAGAGATGAAACAATAGCTACATTTGTGTTTTTCTGAATCAAAAACTTCAGTCTTGGTAACAGCTGTTTAGTTGGAGACAGCACATTGTGCAAAAGCTAAATTAAAAATTATTTGTTTTCCTGATTTAAATGTCATGTTCCTGGATGAGAACCAAAGAATCTAACATTTTTTGAGCACCTACTATGTGCCAGAAACTTTAATATATGGTATCTGATTTCCTCCTCAAGCTTCCCCAAGGCAGGTCCCATTACCTCATTTTTACAGATTTAGAGAAGAGACTTGGGGACATTAATTAACTTGCTCAGGGTCACACAGCTGTGAATGATCCCCAAGATGGTCTGACTGCAGAGCCCATGCTCTCATTGTTCATTCTTAAAGTTTTCATGTGCATCCGGATCTTATGGGGAAGGCCTTCTTAAAAAGATTGCTGGGTCCCACCACCTGAGTGTCTGATTTAGTAGGTCTGGGAGGGCCCAAGAATGTGCATTTCTCTAAATTTCCAGGTTGTTGGTGCTAGTGCTGCTAATTTGAGAACCACACTTAATGTTATCTCATCTTGTCTTCCTGGTAACTCTGAACTCACCTGATAGACACATTTGTTTTACCACAAAAATGTAATTAGAAACCTAATAACATTTGAATTATTTAGTAATGTATAAATGTTTTTATTTGAAATAAGAAACCTGATTAAATATAGTGATCTCTAGTTTTGATTTTAACCACAGATAAGCAATCTAAAGACTACACTATATTAAATTAGTCAATGTTGTAATTCATGTTTAGCAACTAGATCTACTGCATTTGATTTCCTAACCATGGAAAGTGTTCAGGAGAAAAAATACTGTCAACTATTATTTTAGATATGCTGACGAGGTGATACATTCTCTTAGACAATATATGATGGGGCTTTAAAATAACATTTGGATAGGACGTTGTTCTTTTGGGCATTTTGGAACCATTGCTAGAGATCAAATTCCAAAAGGACCTTGTAAGCAACTGTTATACACACATATTAAATGAGACACCACATGCCCCTCTGCCCTGACTGGGTTTCTGTATCCCCTGATTTGGAGGATTGGAAAGGTCAGCTGTGATGACCAGCCATTATAATGGACTTGAGAAACTATGTCCCAAATGTGCCTCTACCTTCCTATGCTTGTTGAATGAGTGGTTATTAATTTTAAAACCCTGCAAGAATATTGCTTCAGCACTTTTCACTCTTGGTTTTCTTGTTAACTAATTAGAGCATGGGACTCCCCTGCAGGGTAAAATTATAAGTCTAAGTATTAACACTCTGCCCAGCAATTAATAACAGTAGGAAACATCTAACCCAAATAATGTTTAGATTTTAGACGGCATTTTATTTAGGCCTGGGGACCAGGTAGCAATATTTTTAGGTGGGAAGCAAAAGGTGTTATGTGAGCGCTTTTAGTTACCAAAAGGGAGAGCAGTTGCTATCCTGCCCTTAGCATTGGTTGTAGCAGGTAAACCCTGCTTTCTGTAGGGTCCCACGATGGAGGGGGCAGACTGTTTTGCTACATCCCATGAAGAAAGTGACAGTGATTTTAGGCATTAGGTCTTTGGCTGGGACAAAGGGATGAATTTTGTAAATTAAGATAACTGCATTGGCATTTGAACCATTGAGTCTTCTGACATTGATGACTGAGTAATGGCATCTTTATGTTGTTCGGGCTCTTTCTAAGCTAATGCCTTGTGGGACAGGATCTTCCTAATCCTAACTCTTGACTTAGATTTTAATATCAAGCAATTGATTTCTATAAAGGCTAACAAAAAAAGGTTTGTGTCATGCTACAGTTTAAAAAAGTTGGATGCTTGCACGCTGTCCCCCATCTTCCCATTCCTTCACGCTCAGTTTTTATAGAGAAGGACAGGGGCTGTATGTGGAAGGGTGGGTTTTATGCATGTCACACCAAATGTGGCCGCTGAAGCATTCACTAATCAAACAATCAGATCTAAATGCCTCACCTGCCAAATCCTCTCTCCCTACAAATGAACAGTCTCTGGTGAATTTATTTTGAATTTCCCTGGAGCTCAGGCTGGCAATCCTTATGAAATTTGTTGCAGCTGCAAAAATGTGCCTAAATATGGAAATAAAATCCCTAAACCATCCTCTGAATTAGAGTTAGCCTTTTCTCTCTCCCCTGTTTGGCACCCACAAATGTTCGTTGAATGAGGAAATAAAAGCAGCAGTTAGTCCCTAAGTTTCTATCTGCAAAACACCAAATGGTTTGGGAAGCTGGCTAAAATTGTGATACTTCTACTGAATTGACTGGTCATGTTGCCATCCGTACTTGATTACAAATGTTTTGGTGTTTCAAAAATTAAGCAGGGATTAACATGCTCATGCCTGTAGATTGTCTCCCACACAGATTAGCAGTTTATGTGACCATTTAAAAATATATAGGGAACCATTTAAGGTTACTTTAATCATATTTTAAGAAGAGCAATAGTATTTGTTAATGTAAACAAATTGCTTGTATTTGACAAGCATAGATAGGATAGAAATATATTTAATAATGTGCACAGGTATAATATTTCTTTAAAACTATATGAGTATAAGAATTAGTGAAGGACTAAGAAAACTTCAACAAATTTCAAATTTTTGTCCAGAAGAAATGAATATAATGCTTGAGCTCATAATACGTTTAAACTTGTACTCAAATGAATTGAAAAATAAAGCATCTTAACTAGAACTTGACTAATCAGAGTTCTAAATTAACTTGCACATTTTTCTGTACCTTGATTTTAAAGTGGTTTAGGCCAAAAGAAAATCTAACAGTTAAAAATATTAAAACATTGCATTATGAATATATTTTAATATTCTGATGGAATATTAAATGGAATATATTCATATGTTCCAATATTCTAGGGTCAATATATATTCATTTAATCTTTGATTAGCAAATGTGTGTGCAATAAAACTGAAATTTTACTGTTGGTGGGTGTGCATTTCCTTCATAGGCAAGTAAATGCACATTGTTTTTCCATAGCTGGGGTTAGAAAGCCATAGAATAACTTATACTCAATGAAAACTAGTTTTGTCATGCAAATGCATTAAAATTGCACTTTTTAAAAAAAATAAAACTATGTACCTTCACTCTTTTGATCAAGATTGCCCTAAAATATATATTATAAGAAAGCTGTGGGTATCAGTTTTTGTTGGTCACTCGTTAGTAGTTCTCCCTTCCCACCCCCCAAAAAATAAAATATTAGAGAAACCTGCTTCTAATCATTCAAGGAAATGTGCCAGTGGAAAGCATTTTAGGTAGTAAATGCAGTCAGTGACAGAATTTTAAACAAAAAGGCCTTTTTGTCCTCATTAATACTTGCCTATATTCATGTATTTAGTTACTAGTATATAGTCAGAGATTTCTAACTCTAAAACTGCATTTTTTTTTTTTTTTTTTTTTTTTGCCAGTGTGGGGTGGAATGAATGTAATTAACTATGAATATCAGTTCTCAAAAGTGACTAAGTTCCCTTTTTCCTCCTTGAACTTCCTTGAGTTGAGGATCATCTGAGTTGCATCCGTGAACAAATTTTATCCCTTGGTTTCTAATTGAAGGCATTTTCATAACAAAGTACTGATTTAGTAAAAGCAGGAAACAGGAGTCTCCATGCAAGAGAAATTGGAATTTCCTAACATGCACATGATTTAAAAAATAAAAATAAAAAATAAGGTGCCTTGAGATGCTGGCAGTTTTAACATTTGGAACAAAAGAGTTCATACGTATATTTACATCCTAACTGCTCAATTTTACCACACAAGCTTCAGTTTAGGAAAATATACAGTACTTTTGCATATAATGGTACCTTTGAGCCCCTGAGTCAAGTAGAGAGGATTTAAATACAAAAAGGAAAACAGCCATTAAAAGCACTTACATTGTATGTGGAATAAATAGTACAAAATGATTATTTCCCCGGAAGACCAGGATCAGAAACATGCCTATGAAGACCCAAGATTCCTACAGTGCTTGGGGAGGAATCTGTTAAAGAAGGATGCCTAATTGGATGAAGGTAAGTTTTTCTTTGCCTCGGGTGAAGTTCTAGAGAGAGCTCACTGTCTTGTTTTAAACGTGAAGGCAAGTTGTCTTCCGAAGCTGTGTTCAGATGCACACCACTTGAGAGCGATTCTTTGGATTTAAGTTTAGATTTGTCAAGGTCTAGAAATTCAGGACACTGATAGAAAGAAAAGAAAAGATGTTTTTGTAATTTATTTGGACAGATTCCTAAAATTACACTTATGAAATCTAAATATGTTTTCTCCTCCCCCCCCCCCAATCTGTATTTGATTAGTAATATTAGCCAAACTTTCCCTCCCAAAGATTGGTCATGACATTGCAGGTTAGGTGTTAGGTTAGATAATCCTGAACAATCATTCCAAGAACTTTAGTTTTACTCTGAAGTCAGAACAGAATTTATTTATTTATTTATTTATTTATTTACTTATTAGAAGCCAGTTGCACGAAGTTTCATGCAATAGACCTTCCTTCACCTGGCTGCCTGGCACCAGTTATCCGCCAGCAGCAGTTTTCCTCTGGCCACCCACCGATCGGAGCCCCTCCCACCAGCGCGATCGGCCACCCCGAGAGGAACTCCAATCGGGAGGCACTCCGATCATCGGTGGGTGGCCAGAGGAAAACTGCTGCTGGCGGAAAACTGGTGCTGGCAGCCACGCAATCGGCCACCCCGAGTTCCACCACCGGCGCCTTCCGCCAGCTCCATTGGTCCTCCCGCATTGCCGCCCATTGGGGCCTGCACGAGTCCCCGCCCCCTGCTCATCCTGTCAGCCCAAGTCCCGCCCCCAGCCTGCTGCCGGCCCAATCGTGGGCGTAGCGGAGTGATGGTTATTTGCATACTTCCCTTTTATTAGGTAGGATTCATTACACAAATGACCCACACGAGTTTTTCAGATGAGTTTTAACTCAAAATTCAAGACACAACTGGGATAGGAAATGTGGGTCATTTGTGAGGAGGGAAAAGAAAAAAGGAAGGAAAATCACCCATCCCTGCTCAGAAAATATTGTCTAAATCCACTGAAAGCAAAGAACAAAGCTCATGGTTTTGCGTGTTTCCTAGCCATTCATAACTAGGGATAAATTAATTTCTACTTCCATATTTTAGAAAGATTGCATTATTTTCCTTTTGCACATTTTCTCCTGTTACTAATCTTGTTTCTGTTGAAAAAAGAAAGTGGTGGGAGAGGAGGTTTCTATGTAAAGTAACTGATAGGGGCAGAAATAGAACACTGGGGACCAACTATAATTGTAAGAAATATTAATCCTGCTCTGTTACCCGTGATTGTTTTATTCTGATAAAGAAGGCACATTCTAACCTGGCTGGGAGCTCACCTGGAAATGCAGTCCATCCTCTCCATCAGGAGCTGCCTATTATCATGGAAAGATTAACAGCCTTGTTGCAGAAACCAGAAACGCCAGCCCTTTGAAGACCTCCAGCCTTTGCATACCCATAGGCCTTTGCAAATCACCTGTAAAATGCCCATTGGGCATGCCTTTGCCTACTTCCCCATGTAATCTTTGTCCTTCTATCCATTATAAGCAGCTGGTTTATGGTGGGGGGCAGAGCAGATTTTTGTGGATGACCTGCTGCTCTCCCATACTGCTGGCATTATTGGAATAAACGCTCACATACGATTCAACCCTATCTCTGCTTAATTGGCTCAAGTAGTGACAGGCAGCATGGACTCTTGATTGTCCAGTTACATAATCTCATTGGGTGAGTCTGATTATAAATTCACCCTGTGGTAATTGGGCAGGTCATGGTGGGTACTCATGCCCCAGGCATATAACGTCTTTAGTAAAAGGTTTGTCTTTGCCTTGTTCATTGCTTCGGTGCATCTAGGTTAACATACCTTTGAAATGAAACATGACCATCCTCAAGAGAGCACATAATCTTGTTAATTATCCTGTACTCCAATCCCGGCCTTGCTTTCTCCGGCCTCCATGGAATGTTCCTACCTTTCCTCCTTACTTTTAAATGCATAAATGAAGCTGCAAAACTTATTCCTGGAGCATTTGAGATCTTGCTCCTTGACATATGTTGTCAGTTTGACTCAAATAAACTCTTCTAAAAATTCTCTATAGGTGTGGATGTTTCTTATGTCGTTATTTCATTTCCCAGAATATTTTGCACTAAATTCCCAAACTTTAAAGAAAGTTTTGCATGATTGTTCTGTACACCCTTATTTAAATCACCATTCTTAGATGCAATTTGGCCATAGTGCTTAAGTAATTAAGAATGATTTCCAAAATAGAATTCCAAGGGAATTTGACTTTGAAATTAACATAATTCAAAGGGGTTAATTTGGAGGGCTTCAGAGGCAAGACGAGGGACTCCTCCTCTTCCCATTCTCCAGGGAAAGAAAAGGTTTAGAGATCTTTGGTGATGGTAGGGTACAGATATCTAAGATTACTAATTTGACTGCTCTTGAACCTCAGGTCTTCTGTGTCCAGCTGCTATTTTTCTTCCACTTCCTTCCTGAGACCCTGTCCAAGAATTCATCTGGTCACTAGAGTAAATTACAGACTTGTCTCTGAAGAGCTTTCGGACCAGGGCTACCTTAGCTTTCAAAGCTCTGCCATATACACCCTTAAGTAGATGGGCTTGAAAAAAGATTTTTCTTAAAAAAAAAAGTATTGTTTAAAATCAATCTTCTAGGTCAGTGGTCGGCAAACTCATTAGTCAACAGAGCCAAATATCAACAGTACAACGATTGAAATTTCTTTTGAGAGCCAAATTTTTTAAACTTAAACTTCTTCTAACGCCACTTCTTCAAAATAGACTCGCCCAGGCCGTGGTATTTTGTGGAAGAGCCACACTCAAGGGGCCAAAGCGCTGCATGTGGCTCGCGAGCTGCAGTTTGCCAACCACGGTTCTAGGTCCATTGTTCTCAAACTTTAAATGGGCATAAGAATAGCAGGGGGTGTGGAGGGGTAGAGGTGTGTAAAATATGGATTACAGGGTCCATTCCCAGAACTGAGTAGAATGAGAATCTGCATTTTCCACAGCACCCCAGGTGGTTTTGATTCAGGTGGTCCCTAAAACACACTTTTGTACCCTATCTACACTTACTTGTGAGGAAGGACTAAAACTTCGATCTGTCTTGATGGATGCTCTCAGATGACTGGTTCTCATCAGGTGGATGGTGGGTCTCTGATACTCGGCTCCTGCAGTTACCATACTATAGGCTGGGGGGACCACAGTGGTTTGTTTCTGCAGCAACTGTAAGATGGTCTGGATGTCTGCAGTCATTTGGGATTCAAGTCTGCAGGACAGACAGAAATGGAGGAAGACAGTCCTGAAATAGTTCATCACTGCAAAGAATTTGAGAAAATCTCAGCACCACTACTGTGTATTGGTTTAATATGATTTTAAATCCACTTGTTAATGACGTAAGTGAATTTGATCCACCTGTTTATGACAAAGACAAACAAAGTTGTAGAAATGAAGTTGTTTTGACATAAGAATGAAGTTGTGTGAGGAAGATGCCATCTCCTCTGTTGTCATCGATAACATGTGGAGAAGCAATGATGGCAAGGGGATATTTAAACTACAAATACTGAGAGTTTGTGGGGACAACCCCAGTGTTTTGGTCTCGGCAAGCTGACACCTTGCTGGCCAAAATAGCTCTTGAAGACCTTGAGGCATTTGCTCCTGCTGTGGCCAAGGAGACTGGTCAGCTGTGAAGCTCAGAGTGCAGCAGTCTCAGGAGGAGAAGGCCCTCCTTGTGGGCGGTGGTGCAGAGCCATGCAGAGGCCCTGCCACAGCTCCCGAAGCAGCTCTGAATGTCCATCAGCACTGGTGTCTCTGTTCCCTAGCAATGTGCTCTCGCAACAGGGGCCTCTCCTTTTGTGCTGGCAGCTGGATGTCAGCTCTTGGTTGGCCAAGTGCCTCTCCCAAGTGCCTGCTCATATCAAAGGTTCCTCGTCTACATTTGTAGTTTATTTCTTTTATTCCTCCTCCTTTTACCTGGGACAATAATGTAATTAATCTATCATTGCTGTGGAATATGTTCTTTATTTGGCTTATTAAGAGATATTATCCTGTATGCTATTCTCTTGTGAAATTATAATTCCCAAGGCAAACCTCTATTAAATAAATTGCTGGCAAAGACAAAATCAGTCTCGGAGCATAATTTTGCCGCCCAAACAAAACAACCACCAACAAACAGAATTATGGGCCTGCTTTAAACAAGAAGAACAGGAGAGGGAGCATGGAGATTCTCTCCTGGCTGTTGCTAGCTTTCTGTCTCACTAATGGTTCTGATAAAGACCACTGCTTTCCTGCTTATTTAATAATATCTTATCAGGAAAATAGCTGAATGGAATAGACTATATTTTTACAATGTACTTCGTATTACATTTTTACGATGAAGCTTTATTGTTTTCAAAATGTAAAACACACTGAGAATCTTTTTAATCAATAATTGTCTTTTCTTTTTAATCAGGCTTTGCTCAGTTTCTTGTGAAAGTCTGTCTACTCTATAAAAAAAGAGATTTGGGGAGCACATTTCATTTTTTATTTTTTAAAATATTTTAAAATTGATTTTTAGAGGGAGAAGAAGGGAGAGGGAAAGAGAGAGAGAGACAGAAAAAAAAAATCTATGTGAGAGCATAACATCCCAATCAGCTGCCTCCTGCATGCCCCCTACTGAGGATCAAGTCTACAACCCAGGCTTGTGCCCTGACCAGGAATGGAACTGGCAACCCTTTGGTGCATGGGAGGACGCTGAGCCACACTGGCCAGGGCATGGTTAGCACATTTCATAGTTACAACAACTGGATAATTTCTTATTTGTTTCAAATTTATATTACCTTTATTTTACTTTGCCTATCTCCTATTCACATCAAGGCTTATATATTATTCATTAGTATAGTCTTTCTGTAATGTGAAGTACTGTTAATGTTAAATTCCTTTCCAGTCTAAGTTCAGGGCCTTTGACATTTATGAAACAAACTAATGTAAAAGTTTACTTGCTTCTATGATCCATCTGGCTTGCAAAATACTAATCTGATCATTTTTTTACCCAAAGCTCAAAGTAGCCAACTGGCTTGTTAATTTTGTTCTCATTTTAAATTAAAATTCAAGGGAAAATACAAAATACAATAGGGCTGACTCCCCTCCTTTGCATGTGTTAACACCTTTTAAAAAAAGGAATTATGTGGGCATAAGAACAGAAAATTTGGACCATATGCCTCTTTAGACAACTCAATTCTCTTAACTCTTTACTGACTTGTCTCTAAATGAAAAATGCAAAGGAAAGCTAAATCTTACAAAAAATATTAAAATCATAAAACTAATTTTGCTCAATTATATACATTCTATATTTATTGAAGAGAACTTAGCCTTTGATTTGAAAAAGAACAGAATAAACCTGGAAAACATGAGAAAATATTGTTTCTTTTTAACTCTTAATATTAACTGATACTTCAAATCTTTCTTCTGAGAAACATTATTCTATACCAAATATAGAAAAAATATAGCTTATTGTCTTCTAAACCAATAGCTATAAATTATACATGATTCTGCCGTGTAAATGACAAAAGCTCACATTGAAAAAAGAAAAATTGAGCCATCAACTAGTTTATTTATCTACTTGTTACCTACAGGAATGATTTAATTTTTTATGGTGTCAACTAAATTGGGTAGACTAGTTATTTTATTGTTGTACATCATTTTGTTTTCACTCCTCAAGGTCCAGCTCAAATTTAATCTGCAACCAAAAATCTTCCCTTATCTGACTCACTCAGAATTAATTTCTCTCTCTTCTGAGCCTCCAAAGAAAATTTTGCATTCAGTCTTCATTGTAAATATTTCTGTATAAATTTGTCCTATCACTAACAACATTTAATATTTACCAAGTGGCTTACACATGTTTATTACATTGAATTTAAAAAGATTTGGAAATGGAGCATGCAATAAAAACTTCACCAATAAGGAGGATTCAAGCCCCAATAGACAGTCAAAAATTACAGTAATATTTGTGAGTCATCTGAAACCTTCGTTAAACAGCTATGGTCTCAGAAACAAGATCTCTATACCATGGATTCTATCTACTTGAATCGATCCTCGGAGGAAAAACTCTATTGGAAGGTGGAGTTTTACTGATTGAAACATGCTGCCATGAATGGGACTCACTTCACCTTCAAATGTGCTTATCAAACAAGTTTTATTTATCTAGGCTTGCTTCAAGAGCCTTACCTCATTGTGTCCAACAATTCTGAGCTATTATGTCATGAACTTTGGCCATTTCCAATCAGTTCCCTACCTTGAAAGGCCCAGACTCTAAAATCCTATCTATATCCTACTTCTAATTCCTTCTGAGATATCACTTAGGCTCTGTCAAGATGGTAGTCCCTTCCTGCAGTGATTTTGAATACTTGGTTTTGTTTCATTAACTGGTGATCATCTGATATTTTGGGTAGTTCAGTGCAGTGATTAAATGTTGCCCCCACCTGCCTCTGGCCCCATTCATATGTTGAAGCTCCAACCCCCAGTGTGATGGTATTAAGATGTGGTGCCTTTGGGAGGTGATTAGGTCATAAGGGTAGAGCCCTCATGAATGGGATTAATGCTCTTTTAAAAGATCCGAAAGAGCTTCTTTCCTTTTTCTAACTGTGAGGACACAGGGAGAAACAATCATCTGTGAACCAGGAACCTAGCTCTCACCAGAAACAGAATCTTCTGGCACCTTGATCTTGGACTTCCCAGCCTCCGGAATTGTGAGAAATAAATATTTGCTGTATATAAGCCACCATTCTATGGTATTTTTGTTATAGCAGCCTGGATAGACTAAGACATTCAATGAAGGGGAGCATTACTATACATGGATTATATTTTCATGTCTTATGTCTAGGGTATACTGGCTTTATTGGAAAAGACTCTTCTACTGAGACAAAATAATCTGCTTTACTCAGGAGGAATAACAACAATTTTTAAAAGTCTAGCTTGGCCTTTAAAACAGAAAAGAACAACCCAGTTTTAAAACTTTTTTTGGTCAGTGAAGGGTACCAGAATATGCCACCCCAAAATATGCCACTTTGGCATATTGATTATTTTGAGTTGCAGGCACTTGAAAAACAGCAAATACAGGGAGAGGCTTTCTCTGAACCCCCATTATCTGCCTAAAAGCGGATTCCCCCAAATGAATTCACTTGTCATGAATCCCCTCCCTGGGAGTTTTAGCTACCAGGGAAGACTGACTCTTGTCACAGGAGAGGAGACTGGAAGTTCCACACCCAGGCAAACTTTGTCACAAACTAGAGATACATCCCATCTCTTTTCCTATGGTCTGTTTATCTTTCCTAAAAAGCATTCACTCTCCTCTAAGAGGCCTACATCCCCCTTCCCCTTGCTCTATTTTAAAATGGTATTTAATCTTAAATTCTAAGCCACCTTGGAAGTTACTCATTTTTCCTGGATATTTCCCAAATATGCATGAGGTATACATGTTACTAAACATATGTTTGTTTCTCCCTTGTTAACTTGTCTTTTATCACAGGGGGCTCAGCTAAGAACTCAGAGTAGAGGGAAAATTATTTTTCTTTCCCTACATCAGCAAAGCTGCACTGCTGTGTAAAATGAATGTTTTCATTCACTTATTCAAAGACTCACAATGCATCAGGCACTGTGTTAAGGAGGAAGGAGTAGAAAGGACATGATGACAAAAGAAAAGGACTCTGATCTGGGGTGCCTACTGGAGCTGACTACCTAGGATGGAAAAATGAAGGAAGTGCATAAAAAGCCACAACAGTAGGTGATGCAAGTGCTCAATACTATAATGAAGGCAACAGATAAATTGCTCTGGGTGTTCTGAAAGGGATAAAATAATTACTAAAAGCTCTACTCTCTAGGGCCTCCCCACTCAAAGTGTGGTCAAAGCTGGGAGCTAGTTAGAATGTGAATCTCCAGAACTACTGACTTAGAATCTGCATTTGAACAGGATCCCCAGGCGTTTTACCTGCACATTGAAGTTTGAGAAGCACTGCTTTGGGATCAAGTGTTAATGATTTCCCTAAATATGTAGCTTATCTATAGGCATAATATATAAGTATATAGGAATATTTCTTATATGAACCTTTACTGCAAATATAGTTTAATTGGCCATTAAAGCAGAAAAGCAACAGCAGCAAGGACATTTGAAGATACAACATTTAAGTTTGCTTTCATTGCATTATGTTCTTAATATGTGCATTTGGATGAGACAAATGGGGGTAGAAATTCATGGTTCTACATTTGAACAGAATGCTGAAGCTAAGTGGGATACACCCAACTCTAGAAAGTGCCCCAGGATTCTCACCTCACAAAGTTAAAGACTGAATTGGGTTGCCCTCTGCAAAATTGCTTTTGCCTTCTAGAGTAAAGTGGAGGAAAGAGGTTGTTGGAGATGGCAGTATAGTAAAAATGTAATATTTTGGATTTTATGTTTTAGGTTTCAAAGGGGCTAAGCTGAGTTAGGCAATAAAGTATTTGTGAAAATATTCAGAAATAGAGAGAAGTTAGTCAAAGGAAGAAAATATGTCTAAGGACATACAGGTGCTGGGAATATATAAAAACAGATTTAATTGTTCTTTGGCTGTGGAAAAGTTTCTAATAATAACAATAATAGTAATAATAATAATAATAATCATTATAGTGTAAGAAAATAACTATTATTATTACTAACTAGAGGCCCGGTGCATAAAATTTGTGCATGGGATGTGTGTCCCTCAGCCCAGCCTGCACCCGCTCTAATCTGGGACCCCTCGAGGGATGTCCAACTGCCCGTTTAGGCCCGATCCTGGTAGGGGGGTCCCAGATTTAGGATCAGGCCTAAACGAGCAGTCAGACATCCCTCTCACAATCCAGGACTGCTGGCTCCCAACTGCTTGCCTGTCTGCCTTCCTGATTGTCCCTAACCACTTCTGCCTGCCAGCCTGATCACCCCCTAACCACTCCCCTGACAGCCTGATCACCCCTAACTGATCTCCCCTGCCAGCCTGATTGCCCCTAACTGCCCTCCCCTGCAGGCCTGGTCACCCCTAACTGCCCTCCCCTTCAGGCCTGGTTCCCCCCCCCAATTGCCCTTCCCTGCAGGCCCGGTCTCCCCCAACTTCCCTCCTCTGCCGGCCTGGTTACCCCTAACTGCCCTCCCCTGCAGGCTTGATCGCCCCCAACTGCCCTCCCTTGCAGACCTGGTTCCTCCCAACTGCCCTCCCATGCTGGCCATCTTGTGGTGGCCATATTTTGTCCACATGGGGGCAGGATCTTTGACCACATGGGGGCAGCCATCTTGTGTGTTGGAGTGATGGTTAATTTGCATATTACTCTTTTATTAGGTAGGATAGAGGCCTGGTGCATGGGTGGGGGCTGGCTGGCTTGCTCTGAAGGATGTCCCGGATCAGGGTGGGGGTTCCCTTGGGACATGGGGAAGCCTGGGCATGGGGCCTATGGTGGTTTGCAGGCTTGCCATGCCCCTTGGCAACCCAAGCGGAGGCCCTGGTATCTGAGATTTATTTATCTTCTATAATTGAAACTTTGTAGCCTTGAGTGGAGGCCAGGGCCAGCCAGGGGGTAACTCAGGATCCAGGTACACTTCATAGAAATATGTTAATTACTGCATCTGGCTCTTCTCATCTCTCACTGTGTGTTTTAAATTGCTTTAGTAAATCCTGTTGTTAGGGGCAGTTAGAGATGAGCAGAGCGAGGACGATAGGCCAGGTGCAGAAACTCACTAGGGCAGAAAGCCCCGGATGCCTAGCAAGGGGCAAAACTTGGAAAACGAGAACGTCAGCCCCAGAATAACCTTTCCTCCCCAGCATATTGCTGGTCATGCAGTTTGGACCCCCTGCCTTTTCAGATAGCTAGTCATGCGGTTTAGAGTCCGGCACGTTATCTTCCTCCCTAAAGATAATATCTAGGCCTCGGTTGTATTTCAGCTCCAGGCCCAGAAAAGCAGCAAAACCAAACAAGGTCTCCTTATCTCCCTAATAGCACTGTGTTTGACTCATGAAGTTTCCCATTTGTGACCCCTAGAATACCTTTCCTGGTGATGTACCTGGGGTCTACCTTTAAATCAGTATAAAGTCCCATATGAACCACAACTACAGTAGCTATATCATACTCATTCATTCATTTTTTTTTTCTGAGTCTTATTGACCAGTTTAATTTTAAAAGTCCATTTAGATTTGTGTTAAAGAGTTCCATCCTTTCCCAAACCTAAATTAATTCCTCATTTTAAAAAAGTATAGATCAAAGATTGAAGACCAGCTACACTGACTAATGATGCCTTGCCTTGGCACCGACCAATCAGTGGAGACCCTGAAAGAGCACACCTGGAAAGCTAATGAATATTTTACCGAGACCCTCCCCTGAGGCCTCCCTGAAGATTTCCACCTGCACAAGAGAGATACATATGCTCAGGACAAAGGGCCTGGGGCTTGCTCTCCCCTAGGGGAGCATGCCTGTGCCATCCCTTCCCCCTTCTTTCCTCTGAGGCAGGGATGGGGAAACTTTTTTCTGCCAAGGGCCATTTTGATATTGATAACATCATTCCAGGGCCATACAAAATTATCAACTTAAACATTAGCCTGCTATATTTGGTCAAAGATTTAATTAACTCACTCCTAATGCCTTGGCAGGGCCAAACCAAATTATTTCACAGGCCTTATACTGCCCAAGGACAGGACAATCCCCACCCCTGCAACCAGGGGAGCAATAGGCAGTGGTAGCTTGTCCTGGTCTAACCCCCTCAACCTGTCTCCAAGGCCCTCTTTTCTCTGACTTCTCAGTGAGCCAAAGCAGCCCAGCCTAGCCTCTCCTATTACTCCTTCTATGCCCTTCCTTGTTTCACTCTCCTAAGTATATTTTTGCTGTGGCCAATAAATTCTTACTTTGCTACAGTTTGTCTTTTGATTGAAATCTTTCCTTCAAGATGCCAAGAAACAAGGTCTCCTTATCTCCCTAATAGCACTGTGTTTGACTCATGAAGTTTCCCATTTGTGACCCCTAGAATACCTTGCCTGGTGATGTACCTGGGGTCTACCTTTAAATCAGTATAAAGTCCCACATGAACCACAACTACAGTAGCTATATCATACTCATTCATTCATTTTTTTTCTGAGTCTTATTGACCAGTTTAATTTTAAAAGTCCATTTAGATTTGTGTTAAAGAGTTCCATCCTTTCCCAAACCTAAATTAATTCCTCATTTAAAAAAAGTATAGATCAAAGATTGAAGAAAAATGGAGAGGATATGGGCTTCAACTCTGTGAGATTTTCAATTCAATCACATTTTAAACAAGTTGGCTAAATAAATGTTTAAATAATTTTGTTGATGCTTTTAAAAAAATGTCATAACGCATAACCAAGTTACCGGAAACAACCAAAAAGTATAAAAGAAGGATGAAAAGAGGAAGGGTATTTGTCAATAAGCTAAATATGAAACATTTCCTTAGGCAGTTGGTGTGGGTGATATACTAGTTTTATGGCAAGTAACAGAAAAGTAGGATTTACGTGGCCCAAAGTTCGGAGTGTTATAAATAAATGCTCTTTGCAACACAGATTAATAATTCTGTCAACTTCTAGTCTTATTTTAAATCAATAAATGTAGAAGAAAAATATGAGATTGTGGCACAAGGAATTTGCTACTTACAAGGAGTAAAGCTAGACCCAACAAAGGGCTTGGTTATATCCTCTTTGCCCTGACATTGCTTATACCTGTTGAGTTGTTCTTGAAGCAAATCCAATCTTTGCTCCACTTCCCCATAAGTGAGGTCACTTTCGGTTTCAGAGATCCCCCAGGCAGTTTGCTGAGGTGCTGAGTGACTAGACTCATCGGCCTGAGTCTGGGCATTTTCTTGCTCCCAGCTTCTCGTGGCAGAGATATCTGTGGGAAATAGCAAGATAGATGTCAACTTCTCGGTGTGCCCATTGGCATTGGGAACGCAGAGACACCCACAATACAAGCAGGAAGGGATCTTAATATTTAACCCAAAGACAGAGACCCAGAGTGACTCAGGGACCTCTCCAGGGACCACAACCAATTGCTAGCTCACCTTGACCCTGCTTGCCACCCCTCTCATCCATGTCCAGATGATTAAAAACAGGTAGCCAGTTTTGAATCTTAAATACAACTTTGTCTTCTGTTTGTGCTAAGAGTAAACAGGGATGGCCAACCTAAAGCTGGTTGGAGAGCAGTGATTTTGTGCTTTTATGTTTGGGAAGAAACAGCACCATTTGTTTGTAGTGCTTCCCACTTGGGTTTAAGATTTTAGGGCTCTTTACCACGGGACAGTTTGCACACTTCATGATTCAGAGTGGGCCCAAGAGAGGAGCCATCGGCAAGAGCTGATATTCAGGGGGATTCCTTTAGTCAGGCCGACCCAACTCAATGTCAAGCCAAGAAACAATGAGCCATAAATGATGGGAACATTAAGTAAAGGTCCTCTAGTCCCATGACACTCTTTTAAGTTTCTCTGTCTCCTTGTGGCTCCTGCACTGTCTCTTAATAGTCACATCAACTTCCAATAGGTTTTCTGTGTCTTTTGTATTTAGCATATTTTTATGTTACTAAACTTGAACACATATGACCAATCTATATCATGTCCTCTTTTCAAATGTTCTGTGTGTCTGTTATGTGCCATTCTGCTGAATGCAGAGGTATTAAAGACAAAGAAGACATAGGCCCTGATCCTGAGAAATCCAGTTTATCAAAGTTTTGAGCATTTTTCATACAGAGATTTGTTTTCTGAGCTTCTTTTAATTTACTCTTTCTTCTTCAATCTGTACTTGAAAGTTGTCAATATCTAAGAACAAATGTCTTTTTTCCTAATTTTTTGCTTTCGATGACTTTTGCTATGCTTTCTTACCCTCTACATTTTACATACCTTAGAGAAGGCTTAAAATGATTAAAATGTTAGAAAATAGCCCAGCTGGTTTGGCTCAGTGGATAGAGTGTCAGCCTGTGAACTGAAGGGTCCAGGTTCGATTCCAGTCAGGGGCACATGCTTGGGTTGCAGGCTCGATCCCCAATAGGGGCTGTGCAGGAGGCAGACGACCCATGATTCCCTCTCATCATTGATGTTTCTATCTCTCTCTCCCTTCTTATCTGAAATCAATAAAAATTATTTTTTTAAAAAAGGTAGAAAATAAAACTCATGAAAAAATACTAGTGGAAATGGGAGTTCATTTTACAGGTAAAGAAGGAGCGACATTTCTTCCTCACTGGGAGAACTGATAGGAGGGAAAGATGATCTAAAGCAGGTTTTAATTTTCACAGTGCAACAGATTTGAATTAGAGGTAGTAATTTTGGTTTTATAGACTTTTTTTTTGACAGGGAACTATGATTAAACTCTGCATAAGTTATGTCAAGTTAAGGAATTTATATCCTTGGCTGATTAAAAAATAGATGAAAAGTAACTGATTTGGTGAGGATTAGCTATAATTTTAGAAATAGGGAACAGAATGTGTAGGACTTCGCAAAATCCCTTCCTTTCTTACAGTTTCTCCAAAGTACAGTCAGATAGCTCAAAAGCATACCCTTTCTCAAAGTAGCAGACAAAAGTCCTATATTTTTTTTTCATGGTTTTTCTATCACTATCCTTTTATTACTGAATACACAGAACTTTCTCTAATAAGGTGCCTACAATTTCCTACAATTTCTGCTTCAATTGGCTGAAGTTATAACAAAGGGATTAGTATACTCAAGACAGCATTGGAAAAATCTCAGGTTAGGGTTGCCTGTTCTATTGAAATAGGTAGCAGACCTCAGAGAGCATGCTGTGAATTCCAGAATGGTTTTTCATGATTAAGGCTTCCTTAGCCTATGAAATCCTGGTGTTTTGTTTTGTTTTTAAAAGCAACAGTATAAAAAAAAAGAAGAAGAAAAAACAACAACAGTATATAATTTATTGAACTCCAAAAACTGAAAATAAGCATAAAAATATAAAATTCCTGCCCAGCTGGTGTGGCTCAGTGGTTGAGTGTCAACCTATAAACCAGGAGATCATGGTTTGATTCCTGGTCAGAGCACATGCCTGGATTGCAGGCTAGATCCCCAATAGGGGGCGTGCAGGAGGCAGCTGATCAATGATTCTCTTTCATCATTGCTGTTTCTATCTCTCTCTCTCCCTTTCCCTTCTTCTCTGAAATAAATAAAAATATAATTAAAAAATATGAAATTCCTGGAGTTTTAACTAATATATCAGCAGATTTTCAGTGAAAAGTGTGACTTATTATTCACAGGTATGTCACTTTTTAAAATAAAAAACAAAGATCTAATGTCCAACGGACTAGGTTTTCAATTTTGGAGTAGCAATGCCAAACAAACATTCAGAACACACATATTAATGGTATGGAGATGTCAATATTTGTCCCTGTCTAGCTGCTTGCTAGCTGTTTAATTTAGGAATTTTTAAAAAAGATAATAAGAACTGATAGAATGAAGTTACATATTTTGCTCAGAAGTTTTGTGCCGAGAAAGTGTACAGAATTTCTGCCTATGCTTAACAGGTCTCTCATTCTTAAATCATATATAATAAATTGATATTTAAAGAACAATGGTGGATCACATGGAATAAATTATGCAGGATTATATTTTTTCTTCAATGCTCAAAGAAAAAAAAAACTGTTTATGTCACTTAGAAGAAACAAATAAAATGTAAACTTAGAGGCTTCCTTAATAATAATGTACTCTTTTATTAAAATCTAGATATGTAATGGCGTGCCTGTTTTAGCAGCAATATTAAAAAAAAAAAGAGTTCAAGAGGGAAATCCTGCTTAGGTTCTTAATAAAAATGAACATCTTTCTAAATATAGCTCAAAAAAAAAATCTGCACTCGGTTGCCTTGGAAAATGTTGCTATAGTTGCAAGACACATTCCTGGAAATGGATAAACAGAAGGTAAACTTTCACTTTTCTCTGGATACACATTTTTCCTAGAGTCAACTTTTGACCTCAATCTAAGTATGATCAGAATCCGTTTCTTTTTCTGCTTGTTTGTTTCATTTTAGTTTTGCCTGAAAGGTGCTTTGCAGGACAAATGCCAGGAATGTGAGTGAGGAAAATTTCCTACTAACGAAAAATCTAAAAATTGTAGGGAGTTAGTGATTCAAACTGCAGCAGTTACAGGTGCACCCTACATGTTATTTAAATTCTCAAACATCCCATATTACTTCACCTTAAATAATCATTAGGGAATGAAATTTGCATTGGTTTAATAATTCTTTATTTGTTAATCATATTAACTAACCAGGTTAACTGTGTGTCACATTAATGTTATACAACATCAATTGTGTTTATTCAATTGACATGCATATTTAGCTATACATTTTTAAAGTAGTTATTTACTATTTGAATAAAGATTGCATTATAAAGTTTTGAAAATTAAAAATTTACAGATATTAAAATTATTTGTTGGAATACTATTTTATTGTGCATGTAGAATAATTAAAAATAATTGGAAGAAGTGGCAAAGTAAAACATAAGATGAAGGGCAGGAGAATTCACTGTCAGCAGAGGTATTATAAAGTTGAATAAAATCCCCAAAATATATCTTCAATAACTTGTCACTTAAGGCTCAAAATCAAGTGGTAAAAATCAAAACACAGTTTTTTAAAAAGTCAGGCCTACATTAGGCTGACTTTTGGAGATAGTAGAGATGGTTTAGCAAGCTCTTCAGAACTCTTGACTTCCACAATACAACCTTTTTCTCTTTTTAGCGCTTCCCAAAATTCGTTTTCATAAATAACTAAAATGGGGCATTTGGTAATGACATCTAATATTCCATTCTTCCACTGTGATAAATGAGGTACTATTTTCATCCACTTCATCAAGATTTTAGAGGGTCCAGAGAACATATTCTTAGCTTACTTCAATGTGGGGTCATGGCAAAAGCTGATTTGATAAGATAGGGAAAGTAGCTGTGGAAAAATGTAAAGCCTAAACGTCTGAGATTCAATAAAATTTTTATTGTCAAATATAGTCACTGCAAATAATGGTGACACTGATAGATAATATTTACTTTGTCCCATAATTTTGCTATTCTGCCAGTCTGAGAACATCCCATTTTTACCTTATTTCTGTTATATTCTTTTGACTTTGTGCTATGCCTTTGATATTTTTATATATGTAGGGATATATTCAATGATTAAAGGGTTAGAAAAATAAAACCTGTGAGAAAATACTAAACCTAATTGGCGATTGTATTTCAGAATAGATAATTTATGCTTGTTATCTTGTTAACAATTAGTTACTTAGAAAATATTATTCCTGCTTTAAAGATGTGCAAACTGAGTTTTAGAGGGGTCTGTCAGTCACTTATCCTAAGTCTTAATGGGAACAAGTGACAGAGTTATGAATGGAACCCAAGTAATCTGAACCACATTATTCTTGCACCCACTTAATAGATAAATCTAACAAGCTCTGTAGATCTAGCTCCGGTTATTCTAAGCTAATTGTTCTTCCAAGTGATAGTTCACAAGTTTTTCTGAATTTCTCATCCTTTAGCATCAGATTTGCATTCATTATTACCCTTCTCATGCATATTTTCTGCAGCAAAACCCATATATTTGGGTATTTCTTTTGGTGGAGATGTTAAATAAATATATTCAAATGAGTTGGATCAAGAACATACTTTATTTAGAGGCATTTCACTCATTTTCTCATAATTCCCAGTAAATAGAATTTTTTGGCACTCATTGTAGTGTTATTGCATTGGCCTTTCATGTTATAAGCCATCAGGGTTCCACATGTCATTACATTAAGTCTGACTGGTCATAAAAAACAAAACAAAAAAACCTCCCATGCTTGGGAATAATTACCACTATTCCAGAATGGTACAAACGATTTGTAGATGATCTGCAATTTGAACTCTTTGCAAATATGTTATGAAATAGCAAAAGATTAGAGAAACATGTGTTAGTACAGTTATTTGTGAAAAATCGCCTTTTTTATGATGAGCACCAAAGATAGACAACCTGATTCCCGAGAAACTTGATTACCTTTGCAAGAGTGACTTCTTTTATCTATGTGAATTCTTCCTGATGTGGGCACTATTTCTTTAAAATTGAGTCCAGTTGCTTTCCCTATGCCTGGCGGGGAATCTACTATTCCTGAGAAGAGAGGCTTTTGCTCATCGTCAATGGAGGAGATGAAAGATGAAGATCTGCTTTTTTTCTCTTCGGTGTGTTTTTTGGAACTCTGATAATTTCTTATGGTGTCTCCAGAATCTTCAGCATCATTTGTACTGTTTCCTTTCCCAAAATCTATCAAGGAAAGTTATTTTATAGAAGATAATTAAATATGACACTCTATGAACATTACACTACTTATACACCAACGACCTTTTCAATAGTGATGTTCTTTGAATAACTTAATTTCTATAAAATCACCAGAAAAGTTATTCTTTCTCTTTTTTTTTCTGTTAAATGTATAGCTAATTAAGCAGACTTTTTCTTAATTCAGGAAATATTAGATTATCCTAATGAAATCCATGATTCATTTTAAAATTAAAAGATTATCTGGATAGTAATAATATTTTATTTCAGGGAAAAATAGCACTGTAAGATAACTTGCAATCTTATGCCTGTTCAACAGTTATTTGTATTCTTGAAATCTGGTGCATTACCTCTTAAGGAAATAAAAAGGGAGGAGAAATGTGCCCCAATTCTAAAATACCAGCACTATGCAGCTTGTCATTTGTTTTTAAATTTCACGCCCTGGCATCTGTAGAGACCTTCATACATTGCAAAGGTCCAAACTGGAAGTTCTTGGGCTAAAGGCTGGCAAGCTGAATTTCAACTGTAGACATCAATGTAATGGCCTTGGAATTCTGGATAGTTTGTTTGTGTAGCATGTTGCAAAGAATATAAAGCTAAATACAGTAATTAAGGTGGGTTTACCAATTACATTATAGCCAGTAGTGCCTATTAACTGTTTTATGCAGAAATACCAGGATAATTTCAGCCCTTAAGGTTGTGTTAGAATGTACGTCAGCAAGAAAAACTCAAAGAGACAAATACCAGAGGTTGTTTCCATTAGTTTCCTGGGGAGACAGTGTAATTCTCCATCTGGTTACTGCTAATAACTAACCAACATACTCTAGAAGGAATATCACTTTCTAGAGAAATGGCGAGACTGTGTCTCCATCTATGCTCTGACAGGTTGTGCTTGCTTTGTTTGTTATAGAAGGCCAAAGGAACTGATTTAAGGCCACTCCAGAGAAACTTCCAATTGTTTTTTAAAATTCCCATATGACATAGAAATTAGAGATTTTTTCTTTATTTTAAAAATTCCATAATTTAAAATATGAGAAGCCAGAAAGAAACCCAGTATAAAAATGGATAGAGTTAAAAAGTCAGCCTCATGTAAACTTGTTATTAAAGAGTTAATGTTCTGTCAATTGAAGTTAAATATAACAAAAGGGGATAGCTCAATTTATTGTCCCGAGAATTCACACTTGCGCAATGACTTCATTTTTGCTGAGAAGACCACAGACCTTTCCGAGCTCAAGCACTGAAGACATCATTGATCACTCAGTGTCACTTATGTTTCTCTACTCAACCACTAATCTAATTGTTGTAAGTATTTCGATCAGCTCTTCCTACACAAACCCTCTTTCCTCCAGAGTCACTGACACAGCCTCTTCAAGCTTCTGAACTTCATTCTTGTCATTTCTTCCTGTTTTCTTTGATTGTTAACTTCTCCCTTCCTGAAAATTTGATCAACTATTCCCCACTTTATGAATATATAATTTTGTTCCTCAAGAAATAATAGTTTCCAATTTTATGTTGATAGATTTTTTTTAAAAAGAAAAGCTTCACTTTTCTAAATTATCCTCATACCTGCCAAGTGAATTGCATCAGTTTGCTGATGCTAAGTAAACCTTTGTGCAGTTTGACCATCATGGGGGTTTGAATTAGCTTTTCTTTTAAACATCTTCAGGGAATCTTTTCTGGCAGAATCAAATGCAAACTGATTTAACCATTCATTAATTTGGCTCTAATCTAAGTATGAAAATGCTAACAGTAATATGTGTGTTGAATGTAGCTTAAAAATATTGAATCACTTTGTCTCTTTGGCTTGAGAGGTCTGGAAGGCCTCTGTAGCTTTTTAAATCCTCACACATCACTGGTAAAATGTCCTTGTTGGACTTGCTACATGAGCCTCAGTCTTTACTAATTTATGGTCTAATTCTGGATGCTTAGGGATAAATTCATCAGTTGACATGTATTGTTAAATTGAATTGTAATTTGCTGGTTTCCACTCAGGATAAGTATTCACAAAATGTCGTGAATGAGGGATTATTATTTAGTTCTATAGTGAAATGGAGATTACTTCATGTTCTTGGTATCTAAATCCTTTAGCAAAAAATTCCATGTAAAAGCAGGAACATGAAAGAAGAAGAAAACGTTTTATATCTTTGAATTGTTCCACTACTTAAGGAGAATTACTCCACCTTTATTTCCATGTTCCTTGCCACCTGACAGTCAGCCAAGCTGCCTCCCGGAACGCAGGCCATCTGAACGGTTTCTTTGATGCAGCCTGTCTGCAACAACAATTTTCTACTGCCTACCAAATAAATCACAGCTTCATATTCTATCATTTACAATGAAAGTGGAAATGACAATCTATTTGTGGCTTAAAAATAGAAACTGCTCAGGCTGAGGCTGGAGGTTGGCTGATGGAATACATGAAATTGGGCTGAAATGCATTCTAATGAGCTTCCAGGTACTTCTAGATTTTGATGGCCTATTTCATTTCTGCCTTTTCTTAGGTAAAGTGGATTATTTGATGGCTATTAAATATTATTAGGTACCACGTAGAAATATTGTTCTGAGGGCATTAATCTGAAAGTGTTTAATATTTTCCCCTTTGCTAGCAGTGAGATTGTCTAATCACTTGTTACCATCATTTTGCAAAGAAATTTTTTTGCTTGTTTAGTTAAGCCTCAAAGTTGCTTTCTGATTTAGATGACTGAAAACTTTTTTTAAAAAAATCTTTTGTTTCTGCAGGCTGACAGTTCATCTCCTTCCTCTTCCTCATAGGACACAATTCTAAAGCATTTTGTGATTGGTCCTGTGGTGTCTCTCTGTGTTCAGAATGACTCGAACAGCACAGAAAAAGAGTGTCCAGATGGAGTCTTTCTCTCAGATTAATTACCATTTTTATTTGTCAGACCCAACAGATAGATCAACTTTCGGACAAAGAGAGACATTTAATGCTCTCTCTTAGCATCTGAATTTTAGATTTCTTACTGGTAGCAATTTTGAAAAAAACTGAGCATTTTCCAGGCAGATGCATTTTAAAAATTGATTGCATTGGAAAATTGACCTCTAAAATATATTGTTTCCTTAGATTTAAAGTACCTTAGTTTCTGTCTAGTTTCAAAGAATGAAGACTAGTATCCTTTTTCTGTACAAATAAAAGATGAAAAATTTAAAAGCATCTTAAAAATTGAAATTAAGATACACTTATATACTAGTACTGCTGAAATGGATGAGAGATAATCACTATTTGTTATTAGAGAAGATATTCCAGAGATGCCAAAGTATAATACCAATATATTAAAATGCTTAATTTAATAAAATTATAATTATACTTATGCATATTCTCCAAAAATAAGTTTAACAATGTATATATTTATTCCTTACTTCAATAACTTTTATAGATGTTATTTTATTTTGGAGAAACACTTTCAAAGCATACTGACTTTTGGATGACCCTGTGAAATCATTAAGCCACTATTACAAAGAGAGAAAGTTAATTCCTAAATAAATGAAATTCCAGGTGTGATGAGCTCAAGATATTTCCACTCTCATTTTTTGGGACAGTACATGTTTTCAGTTGAAATATATAGAAGTGCCTGCCATTTTTAATGCAAATTATATGGGGAGGGAAATGAGAAAACTGTAGCCTTTCTTCCCTACTCTTATGATGTGTACATAATATGTCTTAAAATGGGTTTCTGTTTTCAAGGGGATGTGTGGTAACATCTAAGTCCAGTGAAAAGAGGATGATGAACATTTTGTTTTACTTTAATTTCCACTCCTTTGGTTGGCCTGGACACATCATTAACAGTATTTTGATTATTTCCCCCTGTTTCTTGGATCTGTTACATTGCTGTTCTCATTGGTTTATTCTCTGACAAATGGTTATTGATTCCCTAAATCAATCACTAGTAACAACTTTGATACTAAATTTTCTGTCTCTGGATACTAAATTTTCTGAGCAGACTATTTCAAATATTTGGTCACAAAAACGCTATTGGTAAAATATGTGTGTGTGTGTGTGTGTGTGTGTGTGTGTGTGTGAAGCTCATGTGCCATTATATAGGGTGGAGCATACATTCTATTGTATTAATATATTATCTATGTTATAAAATGTAAACAATATAAAATTTTAAAACAAATATTCCCCAAAACCCAATGGGTCATATTGGCACACTCTGAGGTATGCACAATCCGATCTAACTTTGTAGACTCCTTAGAGACTATTTTCAACATGTTCCTACTGGCTAACCTCATTTACTTCTATTCTACTCAACCATATTATCAATGCTCATGTCCACTCAATAGGTCATTGAAGATTTATTTTTATTTTTCATTATCTGTAACAATAGCTTTTTATTTCTATCTCAAGAAATATAGCACCTCCTGGTACAATGACCCTAGTCAAATTAGGAAGGTCCTGGGCACCTCCATGCCAGAATTTAGGAAAGAAGGAGAACTACTAGATGATACCTTAAAAAAATACAAGGTGTCCGCCCTGGTCAGGTGGCTCAGTTGGTTAGAGTGTCCTCCTGTACACCAAAAATTGGCACATTCAATTGCTGGTCAGGGCACGAATGGGTGGCAACTGATTGATGTTTTTCACATCAATGTTTCTCTCCATCTCAATCTCTCTGTCTCCCTCTCCCTTCCTCTCTAAAATCAATAAAAATATATTAAAAAACATATCTTCGGGTGAAGATTAAAAAAAATACAAGGAGTTCTCAAATTCAGAACTGAACTTATGGCTCTTTCCTGTCAGGAAATGATTTTATTTTTCCAGAAAAAATGTTAAGCTCATAAGGACAAACCACTTTCATCAACATATTCATTTTAAGAGAGAAGTGATTCAATACGTTAAGCTTCTATTTGTTCAAATCAACTTGCTAGAGGTTCTCTTTATACCTATTCTTCATATATATATTATATATATATATATATATATATATATATATTAATGTAAGCACCTTAGCATCATGTGTTAGGCAAGATTGGAAGGGGATGGGGAGAGATGAGGATTGAAGCCCAAACAGTTTCAGTGCCTAGTTGAATAGGTATGTAGTGAAGTAGTGTAGGACTCACTCTCTGTCATTTTCCAGTGCCCAACCATGTGTTCTTACCTTGATGCCTCTGCTGATCAACTCATAGTCAGTGTTCTTTGATGTCTACTTTCAAGGTATTGGTTCACATGAGCAGTAAACTAACTCTAAAATAATCAATGCTTTTCATAGATGGCTTTCAATTTGTGTAGCCCCATATCATTTAGCATCAATTATTTTCTGAAAGTTTTTTATACTTAGAGTATGTTTTCTCTTAGATATTGATTCTACATCAAGAAGTATAGAATGGGTGGCCACCTTCAGAGCATTAGATTGGGGTGACAAGGACTAAATTACTTTTGGCAACTTTTACACTTGTCTACAGTAGCATGGAGTCCTGAAGACTAGACTAGGCTCTCAGGCTCTGGATAAATAAAGTTCATTATGTGTTCATATTAACCAAATTGTGCTTACTCACTGAAACACCAGGAAATGTCAAAGAGCTACAGGAAGCCAGGCAAAACCCTTACTATCTACACTTTGTACAAAATAATGTCATAGACTAAGCCTGTGATTAGGGAAAAAGTTTTCAGGATCAATAGAAATGTCTAGTTGCATGAGCACAGTGTAAATTGTGCATGTTCTCAGAATATAAAATCAAAACAAGATTAAGAGGAGGTTTAATAAATTTTCAACTCTTTGGGGTTCATTATAATATGAAAAACATTATCAAGCTTCTCTTCATTTCCAGCAAGATCAAAATAAGAGATGAATTTCAGGATAAAGAATTTAGATTAAGTCTATAGAAGAGCAACTTGACAGTAATGGTTCTGATTTTAGAAAAAGTCAACAAGAGAATAATGAAGGACATTGAAGAAATAAATTATCACCTATCTGTGAGTGATTTATTATTCCGTAATCAGCCACAGGATCCAACAATTATCTCAATTCAACAAATATTTATCAATTCTTTTTTGCTAAAGGAACTTATAGTTTGGTAGAGAAAAAGGACAAATATACCAATAACTACTGTACAGGGCAGTTTTTGGCAATATACAAGAGGCAAGTGCCTTGGGAATTCTTAAGAGAAAGAATAACTTTATATTTGTGGAAATCAAGAAAGAATTTATGTTGAATATGTCTTTAGAGATTAACTGACAAAAAAATGTAATGTTAGTGGATGAAAAAGTGTGTGTTGTGGTTGCATGTGTGTGTGTGTGTTTGAGGACAGGGAGGAAACATCCAATTAAGGTAATAATATAAGCAAAAACAACACAGAAACAATTTACATGGACAAGAGGGCAGTTTAGTTCATTTGAAATATAGAACTAATTTATGCTAGTAGATGAGCTCCCCTTGGGCGAGAATTCAGAGAGAAGAGGGGCAAGAAAAGAACTTGGATTAAGAAAGCAAAAGGAGGAAGAGAATCAAAAGAAAGATGCAAAAATTTTATTGATTCATTAATTTTTTCAACAAATATTTGTTGAACTCTTATTATGTGGCAAGCACTGAAAGATTACTAAATATTTACTACCTTCATGGGGCTTATGATCTAGAGGCACACAATATCTATGAAATAATGATGCAAATAAACAAAGTACAACTGGAATGTTGCAAAAGAGAAGAGCTGATCTTGGAAGTAGTGATAGAATGGGTGGTATCAGATAAGACTGAAGAGGTAGACATAGACCACCTATTAAGAATTTAGGAAATGTGAAGCCCTTAGAGGACTTGAAATAAGTGGGTGACATAAACTTAACTACATTTAGAAAAAAAATTCACCAGTTGTCCAGTGTGGAGAATAAATCAGAGAGAGTCAAGGTGAGTTGGGATGCTATTTCAGTATTGCAGGTGACAGATTATGATATTTTGACTCAGAGTTGTGGCCATGAAGATGGAAAGAAGTAAACCAAAAAGGACCTAGTTTGATGACTAAATGGGGATGTATTGGAGGTAGCAATAATAAGACTTGTTGCCAGAGCTGATGGAGAGGTTGAGAGAAAGTTGGGGTCTAGATGGCTACTTGGCCGTGCAGTTGATTGAATGGTGGTGCCATTGAGAGACATAACAATTGATAGAGAGACAGGTTTCCAGGTGGACATTGTGAGTTCAGTTTAGGAAATCTTGAGTTTGAGCTGCCTTTGAGCTCTCAAGTTGATGGTTTAATAAGCTGTTGGGTATGAGGTTGAAGCTTAGATGGTCTTGGATTAAATATGCACACTTCCTATGTGAGAATATCATAAAACTGTAAGCATAAACATAGAATTAGAAGAGAAGAGGGCCTAGGGCCATGCCTTGAGAAAGTCTAATAACTAATGGCCGAGTTTAAAAGATAATAATTTTCTGACTATCTTCAAAGAATTACTGAGAGTAGGAGGAAAACAGGAAGAATGCAAAGTCACAGATGCCAAGAGAGAAATACACAAGAAGAAGGGAATTGGTTCACTGTGATTCTGCTGAGCGGTCAAATAAGGTGAAGACTGGAATGTGTGATGGATCAGCATGAGGCAAGAGTGGAGGCTTCTTCAGGAAAGCCTTCTCCCATCTGCCCAGGCACAATTAGAAGTATCTTCATTTGGCTTCCCACTGAGGTTTGCGTACTCTGGTTACAGCATCTAGTATTTATATTTGAAATAATAGAGGGTTTATCATCTTTCTTCCTCGGGAGGACAAGGGCTGTTTTACACCATTTGTTTCTCAGAGATGGAGTAGCTCTTTAAAAATATGAAATGTTAAATGTATATTTGTTGTATTTATGAGTAAAACATAAAGAGTAGTTAAAAGGACAGAAAATTCTAGAGAGGACTAAGAATGGCAAGTACCTCAGAGAATACCATCTTCATGCATGTCCTGCATGTGTGAAGACTAAGCACTGAGCCTGTAAGAAGACTCTTCTCTCCAGAACACTCTGTTCAGAATTCTGAGGCATAGTTATTCAGCTGTTATTAATTGGCCTCTTTTTTAAAAATACAAAACAAAAACCACACTCTACACTATTTCTCTATTTGTGATGTCCTTGTAGATACTAGTATCAGATGGCTTTGTTGAATGACATTGCTGAGAGCTGTCAATCAGGAACCATATCATTAGCTACTGAATAAAAGCAAAGAATTTGCCTTCCTAAAACCTGAATAAAGTTTCCCTTTGACATCAGAAGTATAATGAGCAATTAAGTAAAAAGAGCTAATAACCACATGCTCTACAGTTGAACGTTATAAATAGAATGAATTACCTGTCTCTCCTTCACTATCAAATGATAAATTCCTTCTTCGTAGTTTACAGTTGTCTCCTTCAGAGTCATTCATGGACTGTGATCGTAGTAAGAGATCAGCCTTTGTTAATAGAGCATGAAGATAAAAATAGAAGATTATTCAATTGAAACAATGTATTATCAGTAAACTCTTCACTATTTCATATGATTTCAACCACTGTGAGACTTAATTATTAGTCTGTAGGCAAACAGCCATGATACTTTGCTTAATGATTGTCTCTAAATTATAAAGTAGACAGATAGAATCATTCTAATCATTTCCCATTTCCATCATATGCGAAATTATAGTTTTAGAAGTTATTTATCAGAAATGTTTGGGGATGATGTTGACAACATTTAGAGACTATGTTCCTTCATGTGGAATGTATTTTATGTAACTTGGTAAAGTTAAAATTAAACAATAACAATTTTTAAAATCCTTGCAGAATGTGTATTACTTCAGAGAAAACGAAGAGTGAACTAATTATAATTAGCTGTGCTGTTTAAATTGCATGGTAATGATTAGAAGGTGGTATAGTTACACAATGGAATACTACTCAGCCACAAAAGAAGAATAAAATCTTACCCTTTTTGATAGCATGGATTAAAATAAACCAGTCAGAGAAAGACAAGTACTGTCTGATTTCACTTATATGTGAAATCTAGTACCCTAGTGACCTTAAAAATCAAGCTAAAAAGTTTTTGCACAGCAAAGAAATTCATCAAGAAAATGAAAAACAAAAAACAAAAACAACCCATTGAATAGGAGAACATATTCACCAATGATACATTCTATAAGGGGTTAATAGCCAAAATTTATAAATAACTTATACAACTCAACCCCAAGAAAACAAACAATCCAATTATAAAATGAACAGAGGACTTGAAAAGATAATTCTCCAAAGAGAACATACTGATAACCAATATATATACTGTATAAAAAGATGCTCAATGTCACTAATTGTCAGAGAAATGCAAATTAAAACTACAGTGAGATATCACCTCACATTTTCCAGAATAGCTATCATCAATAAATCAATAAACAACAAATGTTGACAAGGATTGAAGAAAATGGAACTCTTGTGCACTATTGGTGGGATTGCAAATTGGTGTAGCAACTATAGAAACAGTATGGAGGTTTTTCAGAAGACTAAAAATAAAAGTACCTTATGACCCAGCAATTATGCTTCTGGGTTATATGTTCAAAGAAATCCAAAACACTAATTGGAAAACATATACACACCCCTAGTTTCATTGCAGTGTTATTCATAGGAGTCAAGATATGGAAGCAAACCAAGTGCCCATTAATGGACAAATGGATAAAGAAGTGGTGGGTCCAGATGGTGTGGCTCAATGGTTGAGGATCTACCCATGCACTAGGAGGTCACTGGTTCAATTCCCAGTCAGGGCACATGCCCAGGCTTTGGGCTCAATCCCCAGCAGGGGACATGCAGGAGGCAGCAGATCAATGTTGATGTTTCTCTCATTGATGTTTCTATCTCTCTCCTTCCTTCCTCTCTCTCTCAAATCAATAAAAACATATTTTAAAAAAAAGTGGTGGTACATATGTACAATGGAATGTTACTTGGCCATAAAAAAGAATCTTGCTATTTGGGACAATATGGATGAACTTAGAGGGTATTATGCTAAGTAAAATAAGCCAGTCAGAGAAAGACAAATACCATATAATTTCACCTATATGTAGAATCTAAAGAACAAAATAAACAAACAGAACACAAACAGACTCAGATATAGAGAAAAAACTGAGGGTTGCTAGATGAGAAGAGGGTTGAGTATTCCAACCCTCTTCAAATCACAGTGAAAAAGGTGAAGGGAGTGAGAAGTACAAAATAGTGAAAAAGGAAAAGGTATGTAATGTACAGTATAAGAAATATAGTCAATGATATTGTGATAACTATGCATGGTGCCAGGTAGGTACTAGAATTACCAGGAGCATCAATTTGTAAATTGTATAATTATCTAAACATTATGCTGTACACCTGAAACTAATAATAAAATAATATTTTTTAAAATATATTTTATTGATTTTTACAGAGAGGAAGAGAGAGAGAGATAGAGAGTCAGAAACATCGATGAGAGAGAAACATCGATCAGCTGCCTCCTGCACACCCCCCTACTGGGGATGTGCCCGCAACCAAGGTACATGCCCTTGACCGGAATCGAACCTGGGACCCTTGAGTCCGCAGGCCGACGCTCTATCCACTGAGCCAAACCGGTTTCGGCATAATAAAATAATATTGAATATCAACTGTAATTTAAAAAAAATTTAAGTCTCTCACAGTACATGGGACTGACTGTAACTCCAGGAGGAATTAAATCTACCATCTTTTACCTATTGACTTGAGGATCTTTATTTCCAGAGAGTATATAGTTAGCATTAAAATACATTGGCAAGTTTCCAAAGCCCAACATTTTATTTCTGGCCAAAAAAATATTTAGAATTGGAGTTGGGATTACAGGGTTTTTTTTTTGGAGGGGGGAGGATGGAGGAATAACCTAATAATAAATTGTGGGCTGTTATATAAGTTCTATATTCTTAAAACAGTGGTAGATCATAAGGATGTATGTTCATAGTAGAGGAGAGTGAGAGATATAAGAGCTACACTCTCAAAACTCATTTAAAAAGATTTTATGTAAAATCATTTAAAATATTTTTATTAGACTATATGCTATTCATTCTGAAGCACTAATTTTGATGGAGTTATAAGCCTGATTAATTTTTACCTATGTGATTTGGAAATTGTGTTAAATATGTATATAAAGTAAAATAAGTTTACTTTTTATTAAAAAGACATTACTAACCAATGTCTGGTGTAAATAATAGCTGAGAGAATATTCAACCTCTATATAAGATAAATTTGGTTAGGGAATTTTCAATACTCTAGAATCACCAATTTCTTACAAATAGTTGTCCAATATAAGCCAAGGCTATTTTATATCAAGTATGCCACCTAAGAGTTCCTAAGAGGTCAGATTTAATTGACCTACTTAGAGTTATTTAATATACTTTAAAGTAATTAGACTAAATTCATTCCCTATAATTTAGAAATTCAATATTAAGTTGGCTTTTTCTTCCAAATATTCAGAATTGGTAAAGTTTTGTTACATATTTTGCTTGACCTTTCAGAGGTATTTGAGCAATCCAAGAATAAAATAAAATGTCAAAAGCACAAGAAAGAAGCACACAGTTCACAGATACCTTTGCACTCTCATGTCTTAGGTTGAAGGTCAACTCTAGGTTTGTGAGAAAGTGATCAGAAAACTCAGGATACATATCCAGAACCTCTAACAAGTCTTCTCTCTGGATCTTATGCAAATCACAGTATGTGAGAGCTCTTACATCTGCGTTAGACTTTCCAGGTTTGGCATAAAGATGAACCATTTCTCCAAATATATCGTTTTTCCCTTTAAAAAAAGAAAAAAAAACAAATTAAAGAAATATGAATTTAATGTTGTTTTTTGTTTGTTTGTGTTTGTAAAAGTAGAAGGGAACCACTGACTAATCTCTGAATTAAAGATTTCAAATATAAAACCCCATGGCCAACAGACTCTTGGGTAGTCACCTCATTGTAACTACTTAGTTTGTTTGCTGAGTAGAATTTGCCTCTTAGTGCACTGGTCCTAGTATAAACCCAACTACTTTCTTGTTTTGATTCTTTGGATAAACAACTAGGAAGTAGCAAATATGGCCTTAGTCTGCTATCCTCACATTGCTGAAAAAGGTCCTTGTCATATAGGTGTGGTCTGATTTTGTCAATGCAGAAATATGAGAACGGCTGTGTGAGTCAGACTCATGAACTTTCTATCTCAGGGTGGTCTCTGCAGGAGATGCCAAGCATGGGCTTATGGTAGAACGCTTTCCCACTTAGAGGACTAGGGGCACATCTTGAACATACCCTGTTTCCTTTAGTAACCACTTTTGGATTTGCCTTTAATGAATTTATCCCATTGTCTAATAATCTAGTTACATTTTCTCAACATACACAGTCATACTTTCTTACCACATGGCCTTTATTCTAAAAGTGTGTCCTTGCAGTCTTGCCAAACCTGGAGTTAATTTAGTGTCTGGCTTCCGATGGGCCTTCCCCATCCCCTCTGCCTGGCCACATGCCACCTGCTGAATGGTGAGGATGATAAGGACAGCAGCAACAAATGCTCATTGAAGACTAAGTAGGTGCCAGGCACTGTGTCAATGCTTAGGCGTATTATTTAATTTAATACCCCAAATAACCTCATAAAGAAATTGCTAATTATTATCCAAATTTTATGAATATGAAAAGAGGATTAAAGAGTTCAACTGATTAGGTCAAGGTGACCTACTTGGATGGGTAAAGGGAGGGAGAGAGTAACTATGAATAAATCCCATGCATTCTGACTCCAATCAAAATCTTTACATACCACTTGTGTTTAAATTCTCTCCAATATTTTCCCTGAATGCTGTGGCCACTCAGATTTTTCTGTCTCTGAATGTCAAGACACTTAAAATTGTGCCTGTGAAATATGTACTAAGTAACTATTGATAGATTATTGATTACATAACTTTTAAAGATCATCAATGGAAGTGTAAAATAGTACTTCCTTACATATATCCTGAAGCTTCTTTTCATATTTAGAAAAAAACCTCCTTGGATCTGTTAACTTTTTTTCTTAAATATAATTGTATTGATTTCATAGAGGAAGGGAAAGGGAGAGATAAAAACATAAATGATGAGAGAGAATCATTGATCGGCTGCCTTCTACACACTCCACACTGGGGATTAAGCCCACAACCCTGGCATGTGCCCTGATGGGAATGAACTGTGAATTCCTGGTTCATAAGTTGACACTCAACCACTGAGCCATGGCAGCTGGGCTGTTAACTTTATTTTTGTTAGACAAGTTCATATATACTCAACCATGGAAACCATCAAAGACTTTGAAACAATAAAGTCCTAAATATTAAAAACTAGAGGCCCAGTGCATGATTGAATCATGTACGTGTAGGGTCCCCTACACGTTTTCGCTTTTCGCGGTGGAGCTGGGTGCCTGTCCGCTGGTGCACCAGGCCGGCACCCAGCTCCCCCACTTTTGATGGTCCGCGGCCGCTGAGGGGGGCTACCCTGCTGTTGAGAGGCGCAGGGGGTGGGACTCCCGCCCCCTGCGCCTCTCAACGGCCGCTGAGGGGGGCTGCTGCGGACACCTGGCTACTCTGCCGTTGAGAGGCGCAGCTGGGTGTCCGCGGCAGGCCCCCTCAGTGGCCGTGGATCTGGCCGTTGAGAGGCGCAGGGGGCGGGGGCGCAGCAGGGTAGCCCCCCTCAGTGGCAGCGGATCCATGCCTCTCAATGGCCGGATAGGCCAACCCAAGTCCTGCCCCCCAGCCTCCCGCCGCCCAATCGTGGGCATAGTGGAGTGATGGTAATTTACATGTTACTCTATTATTAGATAGGATATACTGTAGTGTTCTTACCTTAAATGTGAATTGAATGGGAAGAAATCAGATCCCATATCTTTATAATAAAAATTGATATTTGAGCAAATACATTAACTTTAAATAATGCTTAGCTTTTAAAAAATAGAATTAATAATCACAACTTGTGAAGACTTCAGGTGGATTTGGAGACAGAAAAGGAGAATATCTTCATATTCTTTACAGTTTTGGTACTTAAGTATAGACATTATCAAAGAAAATCCCAGAACTAAACCCAGCCTGGGCTTTGTATTTCAATTAGCTTACATGACTGTGAATGAGCAAAAAGTAAGCCAGTCAGCATGCACACCTTAGCTATGTTCACCCTGACTTAAAATATATTTTAAGAGACCAATTGGACAGATGACTCTCTTTTGCACCCAAACCAGTTTATTGCTAATTATAATATCCTCACTGCAAGTTCATAGCTCTTTATTCCTAGGTAATGACTCATGTAATCCCGTTTGATGGCACACAGCAGGTTCAAGTGCATGGCAAATAGGTGAAATACATCAAAACATAAACCCAGTTCAACAGGGCATTGGCACATTCTAGCCACTATGCTTACAATATGTACATTTTATTTAATGGGTAAAAGGACCAAGTGTGAATCCAAAATCCTTTAAGATGAAAAGAATACTGACTACTTCTATATATTGGCCATCAAATGCTTACTCAGCTGCCAAGGACAGATGAGCGTCGTGGAACCGTTTACACATCAGAGGAAAAGTGAGAGTCAAGAGAGGTTAATTTGATTTGAATTAAATTGAAATGAAGCTTTAAAATTACCCATCAGTCTTAAGTTATACTCATGAATAAATAAAATCAGTCCTTCTTTTTTCTGTAATTTTAAATTCCCCGTCGCACCAGCTTGTAACTGACTTTGTCCCCATCCAGTTCTAAACACTCACCCAGAATAGCTACTACAATGTCATCTTTGAGGATTTCAATGGAGCCTCTGGATAAGAAATAAAGTGCAGTGAGGACATCCCCACAGTGAACCAGAGTGTCTCCCGGAGGTGCATGGGTGGTCTTAAACTTCATTGCCAAAGCTCTCAGGCAACCTTTACTTGCCCCCCGAAAGGCTTTGCAGTTTTGTAGCAAAGTCTGGTTGAGATGTAGACAAATGTCAGCTTGTAAACATTCTGGGAAACCCTTGAGAACCTGAAGAGAAAAAGCAGAGTTTCATACCACAGCACACCGGGCACCTCCACCTGAAATAAAATATATTTCTTGCTCACAGAACCGCAGGCGTGATAATTGTCACACAGGAGCTCTCACAATCCTTCTACCTCGCCTACCTTAATGAATACTTCGTTTGCTAAACATGTTAAAATTTTTAGCTAAAATACTTGTTCTCTAAATTAACTGCAGGCATTCAGACTCAACACAAATGTTATCTCGTTAAAATGTAATGCCTACAACGTTTCACACTGCTTCTCATTCCCTGCCTTATGTTCTTTAACATCATGCTGTGCACAGATATAATACAATGCGACAATAAGACATAATTAATGAAAGGCAGTACAATTAGAAAGACAACTTTGTGAAGGAATCTCAAGTCAGTTTGGATTGCTATCTCTGGCATATGTGTCTTAGTTATAATTAGTAAAAATACAATCCTGAAATAGCCATTGTAGTTGCAAAGGTCATATACCAGAGTGATATTAGTTAATAGTACTAGGAATATTTTTGTTTCATATGCACATTATTAGTACTTAATATTGTGGTAAGCACTGGAAATAAATAACAAGAACAGGAATCATACTTTAAATGTCTAGTTTAGTTTTTAGAATTGGAAATTATGCCAGAATTTACAATGCACACATAAAGCTTCTAACAGTGCAACTATTTTGACAGCCTAATCAGTGACTAATTTAAAACTTATAGAAAACATTAAATAATAGCTTGTGACAAGTGCTACTCAATTTAAACTGAATAAAATTGTATGCTATTTTATAGAATTCCCAGTATTCAGTGGGAAAAGGCACTCAATATTTGCTTCTCTGCACGTATTTAGCTATTTAGGGTGTCATATATAGATTTTAATTCTCATGTTGGCTTTCAGTAAAAACAAATCCATTTATATATGTTTTTGGGGTAAGAGAGAGAAGGCATCCTATAGTGCCCAATAATGCAATTTTAGGATTTCCTACCTTTTGGGTTAACCTATTGCTGTCCAATATAGTTAAAAGTAATCATGAATTATTTGTATAGATAATTCAAATGTATGTGGCCCATAAAGGAACTTCAAATTAGATTATATTTGAGTTAACTTGCAATTATTATTACTTTAAATATTAAAGCAGCCACAGGGACCCTGGTTCAGTAGAGCCCTGCGTGATGCAATTGGTCGGATTGACTGTGATTATGGTGCAAAAGGATCAAAGAGAGAATCAATGAGACATCTGAAATACAACCACTATTTCCAATCTTGTCTCCTTCCCTGTAGAGTCACCCACAGAAATGGGTCAGAGTTTTTTTAGAAGAAAACCCAGGGAATATGAGTTCTAGTCATGAATTTGCCACAGGTTGATGCTTGTGCAAGTCACTTCATCCATCTGTGCTTCTTTGCCAGAGAATAAGAGCCTTTGCAATATTGAACATTGTCCTGTGTGCCGATTGTCTGACACTGCTCACTCCGCTCTGCACAGCTGTAGGAACTCAGACTTTTATGCTGAAATTTCTGTGTTACCTGGCTCAGACCCAAAAGAACAGAGCCTTCCTCATCTGAAACCTCTTCCCTTAACTGTAGCTTTCAGGCTTGGTCTACATGCCTAGACTCCTGACAGGTTTCCTACTTGGATTTCAATATGGAACTTGCCTAGTCTTTGCCCATTCCTGCCTTTGGGGCTGGAGGCTCTTTTCCCACTGTTTGTTGGGACTCAACAACCCAGCTCCTCTCAACCTTCTAGGTCGTTGATCCCCTCTACCTTTTGAAACTGTTACATTGGACTCCTTGACAAGTGATGCTAGACTGGAATGAAGCTAGGTTTGGGCACTGTTTTCTGAAATGGGCCACTTTATTTTGGGAGTGTTATAGCAGGAAAAAAAACCCAGTTCACTGGCCTCTGCACATGATGTTAGTTTTCCTCCCTGAAGTTGTGACCTCAACATAACTCTTAGATGCCCCCATACAGATAAAACTGTAAAGAGCAGTACACCAAGTAACAAAATTAGATATGCCTATTTTTCTCTTAATATTTGGCTGTAATAAAGTACAACAAGGTATTTTATATTTCACGTAAATAGGGGAGATATTGGTACCATCACAGTAGTTGAAATGAGAATGCTGAACTTGTAGCTGCTATTTCTGGCATTTTCATGAAATTTCTCAGTTATACTTTCTGAGTATAGCTTGGGTATAGAAGGAACAATTATGCACATGTATACATATACACACATGCTTTGAGTTGGAAGGTGCAGATGAGATGGAGGTAAGGGAGATTCATTTCTCTGAGTGTGTTTTATGAGCTATAGAATCAGATAGGCATGAAGTCCCAATTTCATCACTTACTATTTGTGACTTTGGTTTTTTTCTACTGTAAAATTAATAATATCTACTAGACAGGGTTATGCTCACAATTAAATGCAACAATGTGTGTAAATTTTATGTATTGTAAATTTTCAATAGACTTTTCACTTCTGAGCCTTTACTTCTTCCTTTCTCCCTTCTTTTCTTCCTTTTTTGGTCATAAATATTTATTGTTGCTGAAGAACTGGTATGTTCTTTTTAGCTCAAAATTAAGAGATACGATCACATTGTATTATTTTCTTTGGTCTCTGGTAAATAAGAAATTCCCCACTAAATTTTGTGCTCCTTTTCCTCAACAGAGTTTAAGAATCCTTTGTCCTCTTATTTCTCTAACTTTTGTTCCCTGTTTCTGACTTGTGTTAAATATTTTGGCTTACTTGCACTTAAGTTTTCACTGTAAGTTGTCTTACATTCTTTTTTGAAGTAGGCAGTTCGTAAAATCAATTTACAAGTGTGATCTTGGAATTCCAGTATTCTGATAATCATTCACAAATACTTAAAGGGAACTTGGGAAAGTTTTTCAACATCATTCTCTTCTCAAGTATCTTTTTTAAATGTCGCCATCTCCTAACAGTCATCTTATTAGAAGTGAGACCAGTTGGAAAGAATGACCTCCAAGTATTCCATGGAGAAGCCTTTATTTGCACGGGAAGAAGATTCACAGATCTTGGCATGAAAGATTTGTCTAGATTAAGTTATTTTTCTGTGGTATTAGCCCTTACCTGATTTTCTTAAGTCAGTTACATAGATCAAATAAAACTCAATAGAAGTTAGTATTCTCTAATTAAAGATCTTCCTAGCCCAGAACATTGGATGTCCTAAATAAGCCAGCAGCTTTGGAATCTGGGTTATGCCTAAGTAAAGGCAGTTTTCAGTCATTTTATATTATTAATTTTTAAAGAGAGAGAGAGGGAAGGAAAATGGAGAGAGAGAGAGAAACATAGATGTGAGCGAAACATCAATTGGCTGCCTACTGCACACAACCCAGGCATGTGCTCTGACCGAATCAAAGTGGCAATCTTTTGGTGCACAGGATGATGCCCAACCAACTGAGCCACACAGGTCAGGGCTAAGTAAAGGTTCTTTAAAAAGGAGAGTTAGAGGAGAGGGAGCTGCAGTGGAATAGCGGTAGAAGAACACTGAAAAAGAGTTGGAAGAAAAGGGAAATTTTAAATAGATATTTATCTAAGGCACCCCGTTCCTTTGGTCCCAACTCTGTGGCCTTTCTTCCTTCCTACTCATAGTACTTTTTTTTTGGTGAGGTTTAGTTCCTCTGCTGAATTACCTGATTGGGAACTTCCTCAAATATTGGCATTTTACCATGCCAAGCAGATCTGGCTGCAAAAAACAGCTAAGACAAGAACAAACCAGAACACAGGTTGGTTTAGTGACTGTTATAATCATTTCCATTACTGTGTACACAACCTTCTGTCTGTCATGTTCTGAAATGCCCAGATTAAAAAAAAATAATAGGTTTAACCAGAAGTTCCCACACTCATCTTTTCATGACAAATTCAGATATTTGTAATGCATGGTTTAATACTAATGGGTATTTAAATGAACCCTCAAGGTAACTGTTATGTGGGCAGATTTTTAAAACTCCCTGGAGTTTCAGAAATTTTTTTCCAGGTTGGTAAAAATCCCACATCTTTATTATGCTATAAGTCACTTGAATATTTTATAAATGCAAGGTTAATTTCTCTTTACTTGAATTTATGTAGATGAAACTCTTTAGAATGCTCAAATTATGTAAGATTAATGAGACATTTTTTTCTTTTAAGTGAGTATGAAATGTTTTCTGTGATTGTTAAATCAACTCCATAGCTTAGGACCCAAAGTTTAAAAACATTCAAATAAGAATTGCCCAACAATTATAAAGCAAGATAACATTATTATAACAAAGTAAAACTCTTTGCAGAAATTACACAGAAAGCCAAACTGGAAGTAATTAGCTATTCCATAGCAAGCAAGTAGCGAACATGATCAAACATGAATTCAGAAGTATTTAACTTATGGTAATCTTCCCTCAAATGTACATATGCTGACATGCATCTAATGAGATAAACATACAATATTGTTAATATTTGTAATTATGTAGTATGTGAATTAAAATTTTCTCTAAACTTAGCATGAATATAAAATTTAATAGTGAATGGATGCTGAAGTTAATGTTAGCCTTCATCTTCTAATTTGATATATGTGTGCTCATCAAAATGACACTAGTCTTTTTTAACTTTTTAATAATTAAATCCTTAAATTTAAATATATCCAGGGTGAGGCAAAGGTAGGTTTACAATTGTGAGTATGCAAAACAGAGTTTATTCTTGTATTATTATTTATTAATTATTGTATTATTTTATATGTGAATACCGGTAAACCTCTGTTCATCAACCCTGTATATTGACAATAAACTTTATTATTCCTGCCTCAAATTTAAAACACAGGATTCAATATATGCTGTTTCTTCACCAGGATTGCAGTCTCCCTATGGGGCTTATACTTTCTAAGACCTGTTGGAAGAGAGTCAGCAATTGAGTTTTTGCCAAGACTCTCTCTAGACTCCTTTCATAGTGTTTTAAACATTGTATTTGCTTTCAAAAAAATAAAAATATATTCTGATAGGTACCTAATAGATATCTCTTATCCAGATAGTGCTGGAAAGATAATCTATGTTGTAATGAGTGGCTTTTGATTTGTTTTACATAGTGCAGCTGTACAGGGGAACATTCTAAAGGCAGGCTGAACAGGCACATTGAGAAAGACAGTCTGAGTGTGGCAAATGGTTCTTCTAAACAGCAAATTAATCATAAACAACTTTGATAATTGTGATTACTAACATTAGAAAATTTTCTGGAAAAATTCTCTGGATCATTAAATACACATAAATGCTGACAAATAAGGATGAATCAAAACACAAATTAATACTCCCTAGGAAGCATTAAACTTCAAGCATGATTGTCAAATAGGTTATGGAAGTAATATGTTAACTCTTCAGTCTCTTCATATAAAATATGAAGTCTACAGCCTTAATAGTTTATGCTATTTTCTAATTCTTGTGGAATCATCGTCTGCCATGTGGGTATTCAGCATTTAATAATCTTAAGTACTTATAAAATACTAAACCATGCTTTTTGTTGTTTCTAGAAGATAATGACCTTCCTTAATGGAATCTATAATTTTGGGGTCATCCCAGGTCATATTATTTCTGTGGTTATGATTTACTATTAAGGAATAGAAAACACATGTCTTTCATATTTCTTTGGTGATTACATGTTTAATATTTCATGTTTAAGCACTGATCATGCTAGGTGGGTTCTTTTAATAGTTTTAAAAATATAAATATATAGAACCCTAGTCTAAGGCTCAAATTGTTCTGCCATCTACTTTTTATTTTATCTTCCTGGGACTGATGAAAAGAAAGAAGCATTTTTTTTTGTGTGTGAGGACTTCATATCTGGCCAGATTGTTGGCAAAGCAGACTATTATGGAATCCATGACTAAGGACATTTATAAGCCTTGAGGAAATTAACTAATTTCTTACATGTAAGTGTGCAATGTTTATTATATGGTTGCATGAGTTAGGGGGAAAAACAGATAATCAGAAGAAAAACTTGCCATATGTAAACATGGAGAATAACATAAATCCTGAACCAGTTTTGGTACAAATTGAAGGTTTCTAAACAATGAAAGGGTCCTCCCTCCTGCCTCTTCCCCTTCCCTCTCCCACAGCTCCTGCCCCCATTTAACAGCATCACTGTGGGATGTTTCTTTGTTTTTAAAGGGACTTGTAAGCTTTAACCTGACCCAAATTAAGTGAGGGCCAAGGATGAGTTGAAATGTGGGTGATGATGTGTAGGGAGAGGGGGATTACTGTTTTTACATACATGTCCTTGTTACCCAGACTCTGGAGTCCTTCTGCTAAAACAGGGAAAGCCTGATTAAGAAGGTGGATCACAATTTTTGAAAAGTGGTCTCAGGGGAACCCTTGAAACTCACTAGGGTGTCTAAAGGTAACAGGAGAGATCTGCATCCTGAGAAACAATTTCAGGACTTTCCCCTCAGCCCTCTAATTGCTTGAGAGAGCAAGTGAGGGAAAGCATGAACAGATATAACTATAGTGGGGTCTATTGAATGCTTTGCAAAGGCTTCTTCTAAAATAGATTGATTGCGGATGACCTAAACTTGCTCGCAAAGTAAGGAACAGGAAACAGGGAGGTGCCACTTGCAAAGTAATGAAAAAGATGATTTAAGTACCACCTTGTACTTGATATACCATTTTAAACTTGAATCTACTTTTATGTTTCAGAAACATTGCTCACATATAACATCTTTTGATTCATTTATCAACTTTATATAAAGAATATAGAGTGGCAAGTAGCCCCTTTTTCATATGTGGAAGCTGAAATATAAATGCATGAAAGATTTTTATTTCTGAAAGAACTAAGTCTCCTAACTTAGTCCAGGATTTCTTCCACTATTGTGCCTTAGCTGCCTGTCAGACTGGATTTCTAAAGTTACTCTCAGTAGAATGAGATGCAAAATATTTCCCATTCATTTTATTTATTGGCTTTATTAATAAGTAACAAAGAACAGAAATGTACCATACATGCCATTTTCATTTTGTACCAGTTAGAGTATTTGTTCCCCCAAAAGATTAGGCCTAGATAATAATGCAATTGTTTTCTAGAGAATGTTATGGCTGTATCAGCAATTATATAACATTTTGCAAAACAGCAGAAATTCTCAAAATAGTTTTCTTTCTCCATTTATCAGATCTCCCTTCTGTAAAATGTATTATTTCTCATTACCCAGCACTCTGAGCATTCCAGACACTGCTGTATCCCCTCACATTTCTACTTCTACCAACTCAGTTTTAAAGCAGCTATGTATGTTTCAAAATCTATTTATGACAGCTGTACTTATTGGTAGAATTATAGAATTCAATTTTATTGTGCATAAAAGAATAAAGTATGGGTAAAGAAAGATAGCAGATCCCTCCACCTCCTGCCATGAAAATAAAGCAAAATGCTTTGGAAAACCTTTAAAATGGTCAGTCACTTTTAAAAATACAACCACAGCTTGCTTTTTCATTAGGTGTGGGTGCCTAAACATTTATAAGAGTAGAAATGTTGTATAGCCCATTAACTCTGATTATAATACAAAAATAAGAATACATTATTTCAAAGTGACCAGAAAGTTAGAAGTACATGAAACTTAAGGATAATATTCTATGATAGCCTTTGGATTAAATAAGAAATAATTTAACCTTTTGCACTTGGATGTCGAGTGTGACGGTTATTGAATGTATCAATAATCTGAAATATAAAAAAATCCAAATAAATAAGTTTGTTTGAAAAGAAACTCCAGTTTTTTATTCTACTGCTGCGCTTTGTAAAATCTGGGGTATTTAAAAAATTAAATCCCGAGTAGAATAAAGGAATCGAGAAAAAAGCAAGCGAGTGCAAAGGGTTAAAAGCAATGAAAGGAGAACATTTTATATAAAAACCCATGGACCCAGAGAAAACTTGCATTAGAAAAGAAAATGTATAGTTTTAATGTCTTCATTATTACAGAGAAAATAAAAAATAATAAAAGATCTTAATATAGATGTTAAAAATAACAGAACAGTCCAAAGAAACAAAAAAGGGGATTAATGAAGGCAAATGCTAAAAATGAAAAGAATAGTAATAAATTAACCCAAAAGCAAGTTCCTTGAAAAAAACACCACACACAATAAAATATAGAAATATTTCAAAGGCCTGCTAAAGGAAAAAAAGAGAGAACAAAAATGTATAAGTTTGGGAATGAGAAAGCAGTACAGAAAAAAACTGAGTTTCAAGAGAATTCTATATGCAGTTTTATAAGAACTTTGAAAGCCTAGATGAGATGGATGAATTCTTGGCAAAATATAAATTGTCAATGTTTATTAAGGAAGAAATAGAATATATAATTACCATACTAGAATTGGAATGGTAATTAAAGGTCTAAATTAAAACCACCAGGGTGAAGGGAAACTAAGAAAACAATCCCATTTACAACTGAATAAAAAACAAACAAACAAAGCTAAGAATAAATTTAACCAAGGAAGTAAAAGACCTATACTCAAAAAATTGTAAAACTCTGAAGAAAGAAATTGACAAAGATACAAACAAATGGAAGTGTACACTGTGCTCATGGATAGGAAGACTTAACATTGTGAAAATGTCCAAAGCAATCTATAGATGCAATGCAATTCCTATCAAAATACTAATGGCATATTTTATAAAACTAGAATAAATATTCCCCCAAATGTATATGGAACCACAAAAGACCCCAAATAACCATAGCAGTCTTGAGAAAGAACAAAATTGGAGGAATCATGCTATCTATAATAATAAAAGCATACTATGCTAATTAGACCAGACATCCTTCTGGACAACCTTCCAGACTAAGATGTGGCAGTGGAGCCCAAGGCAGAGACAGTGGCTGCAGGGGCTGAACCCCTTGCAAGAATTTTGTGCATCGGGCCTCTAGTCTATATATATAAAAGCCTACGCGACCAAACGACGACCCAAACGACAGTAACCACCGGTCACTATGATGCGCACTGACCACCAAGGGGCAGACACTCAATGCAGGAGATGCTCCCTGGTGGTCAGTGAGCTCCCACAGTGGGAGTGCTGCTCAGCTAACTGACCCATCCCAGTGGCTCACCAGCCCAGGGCAGCCACTCACTCCCTCAATAGTCCTGCACATCCAATCTCTGAAGAACGGGCCAGGCACTGATGGACCTGCACCACCGGCATGATCCTGACAGTGCTGCCCGCCTCCTAGAAGTCAGCCTCGGGCACCGCGGCTGCTTCCTCTCCCTAGATGCTCCGCAAGGAAGAAACAATATAAAAGTGGCTCCTGACAACAAGCATGAATGTCAGCAGGAAGGATCCAGATCCTAGGCTGGCAAGGGTTCCCATCGCCCACCAGGAGGGCCAATCAGGTTCTGCTTCCCCCCAACCCCTGGGGACTCCACCATGCTCAAATTCGTGCACCGGGCCACTAGTTTGATGTAAAATCACCAATACCACATGGTTTTACAGATGTTTTCTAACATTTAAAGAGCATATAATGATAGATCAATATCATTATAAAATAGATGCAACATTTTAATTTACTCGTCAATATAAACAAAGTTTCAAAAATATATGACAAATAATATTTATTGCAGAAAAGCAATGATATTTACAAGTATTAGTCTTAATAGAAAAGCTATTTGCTTTAAAATCAGCTATTACTGACCAGCCAGTGTGGCACAGTGGTTGAGCGTTGACCTAGGAACCAAGCGGTCACCAGTTCGATTCCTGGTTGGGCACATGCCTGGGATTTCAGGATTGATCCCTAGTAAGGGTGTGCAGGATTTCTATTTTTCTATCCCTCTCCCATCCTCTCTCTCTCTAAAATAAATAAAAACATGTTTAAAAATCAGCTATTACCATTTAAAATTATTTAGGAGGATCTAGTGAACTAAAAGAGCCACCTGACCAATAGGAGCCAAAGATACAAATGAAAAGAAGTCATTTAGGAATATCTGACATGAAAGAGGCAATGACTATATATTTTTTCCATCTACACTCATCCCCATGGATAGCAATGCAATGTCTAAACCAAGAAAAACAAATAAATATCTGTAATTTTCTTGAGTCCTTCTGCCTAAGGCTATATGGTCAACAGGGTTAGATGAACCACTGTGCTTATTTTCACCCTTAAAAAATGATTTTACAATCTGACATATTGGAAATTCCAAGGCCACTGGGAATGTCTCAGACAATTCTTCCATGAAAGAAAATATTAAACTTTTATTTTAGAGAAATTGCAGATGGTTTGATTCTATAAGCTTTGATAAATATTGAATTCTTCTAATATTATAGAACTAAAATGGACTTAAAGTAATATTTCCAAGGAATCGTTTAAAACTGAACTCTGATGTCTCTCTCTCTACATTTTTATTGGCTAAACCTGTGTTGAATATTAAATGCTCTAAAGCTGAATTGAGTTTAAATTCATCCTGTGTTCCTATCACTACAAAGACAGTGTTTGGAAACATGTCATACTCTCAGCAAAAGAAATTGCACTCTAGAGTCCTGATCAGATAGTACCATTATTTTAGAGAGTCATAAAAGCGTACTATGCTTTGAGTCATCATTTCTACCTTCCTACTGCTGTAAGAGGAACACTAAATGGAGAAATGGAAGCACAGAAGTGTGTTCATTGCCTCAGCTTGGTGTTCCTGCAATGACTGTTTTCCTTGTTTAAAGCCCCAGCCAGGCTGTCATTATTTCCCTTAGCTCGGGAACCTCTAAAGAAGCAGCATGGTGCCAGCTGTAATTAAGTCCTTCTTGATAATGGTTAGAGACCAGGATGAAGTGACCATCATCATTTGGCTGAGCACATATCATATGTGACCTGAAAATACCAGATGCCTGTCTTACGCTTGATGTTGTTCATGTCAGGAGGCTCCAGATGGCAAGTATTGTTCTCAGTGGTATTTTTGAGACTTTAGGGCAAACAGCCTCTGTGAAAAATAGAAAGTGCATGAGCCTTGACCTTTTTAAGCACCTGCTGTTCAGGGGCTGGCTACAGTAGGCAAGTGTGTATGTTAATAGCAGATATCTTGCTGGTGCAAAATTTTACTACCTATCCAATTTCTGCAGAGCTAGACAATTCCTATTGCCTAATCAACATGAAGATGAAAACATCTTTTAAAGGCATTGTAGACAACTATTTTTTTTAATTCAACTCCTAAATGATAACTAGACCTGTGTTGTTGTTTTTTAAAAAATCTAAAACATGTCACCAGTCCTGAGGGTCTTTATCACTTAAATGCAGGTGTTTGCCCATCTCCATGCCCCCTTTCTAAATGTGTGGATTTACTTGTTGGGCCAATTGGACCTCAGTGCAGGGAATAGGCATGTGTCTTTCAACTTAGGCAATATTTGCAATGCTTTCTTCAATTTGACTGCTAATTTTGAACCTATGCTTTTTTGTTAGAATATTACTGGTTAAACAAAAAGTATCAATTACATTGTACAGGCTTACCTATGACAAATTTCTATTATGCTATTGATGTCTTTAGAAGTGAGTGATTTTATTTTCTGAAGTATTCTTACAAAAGGGCTCCTTGCCCAGTCAGTGGTGGAGTAGTCAAATATGAGGGCACCATGTTTTTTGTCTTTTTATTTATAGCTCTATGACTAGTCAGTCAAAGCTTTTTCATTTACTATATTTATCAACTTAAAGATATAAAGAATCATTAGAAAAGGATACATGGAATTAAAAGCAATGTGGTGAAAATAAGCCATGTTATTTGGTAAATCTTGATTTATATTTTTGATGGGGTTTAATGTCACAAGGATTGTTTTTACTTGAGTTGCTGAATTGAACATAACTGAAAAAACTTGTCATTACATTTCACTGTGGTCTATTGAAACAGTCCATGAGTGAATGGGAAAGTCTGGCACAGATGAAATCATTTAAATAAACATTGGGAAGTTTTTTAAATAGTAGGGTTAGAATGTGGATGCAGATATAAGGTGTTCGTAGCTAGTAGTTAGTAGTAGGTAGTAAGTAGTAGTAGTAGTCAGCAGTAATTAGTTAAGGTTAGTAGTTAGCAGAGGCTAATCTGACAGATAACAGGGGAGCCGGAAAGAGAAATAGAAGGAAAGGAAATCAAATTTCATTAACATGATCCTAAGAAATTACATCAGTCTCAAGAAATAAGAATTTATATGAAACAATCTGCAATTATTCAATATATTCTTTTCCATTTTGATTGGCTTTGTTTGTTGGGCCCATGATAAGTATATCCTTTCTCACTTAGATTCTCACACGTGGTTCTACCCATTTTTAGTCTACTGGGTTGACTAAAATCCCTAAATATCCTTCCTTCTACAACTTTGCCCCTATCTTATACCACCTCCTTTCTGAGGAATTAGTTTATTAATCTTTGCTAGACCAAGAAGACTGGGCCATGTAGTATAAGGGACATGGAGTTTTCTCCTTTACTTCTCAAAGCCAAGGCCTTCACCCTTTCTCTTTTCCTCCTGCCTTTCAGAAGCCTTGCCTATCTGCCTTGCTGAAGAATTTATCCCTTTCCTAGATTCTTATTCCAACTCCTTGTACACCTTGTCGCTCAAAATTGTCTCCATTAATATCAAGGCCAAACAAAAACAAAGAGCAAAACCCAACTAAATTGTTATTTTTCATAAAATAAAGTTGTTTCTGGAGTACCTCCCTTAATTCTACCTTGTACTCTCTCACATACGTACTTTTATTCGTGTCCTTGTCTTTACCTGAAATGATCCCCTTTGGTGCTCTGCCATCAACTATTCTACCACTCGTTTAGTCCAGTGGGTTCTGAATAATACGAAGCAGATGTTTCATAAGGGAGACTAAGGTGCACCACAGGGAGTGAGAGAGGGGCAGCAGATTGGGTAGAATCTCCACCCTCAAGCTGAAAAATGTCCCAGAATAACTGCTTTTGCATATTTGAGTTCTGGTGCTTTAGAAAATATTTGACAATGACAAGTTTAATGAAATTGAAGAGAGATTAAGTGACTTGTCCAAGATTAGTGGCATATTGATGGAGCATTTTTAGGTAAAAGAGAATTTGACATTAAGTGTTCACAAAGATTTTCTTTCATGTCAATGTAATTTTAAATTATGGAGTAATTTCTGCCACAATTGATTATTTCTCGCAACCCAGAGTGATGTATAGACCATGGTTACAGGGTCCTTTCTTTAGGCATTCCAGTTCTTGTGTGTGATATGAGGAAACTTGATTCTACTCTGACATGGAAAGTGATTTTCAGCTCTTGGTAATGTAACTAAAATCTATGTTGGATAATGTAAGAAAGTTGCAGATTGAGTTAGTTGATTTGGGGAAATTCCTTGAGATGCCTTTCGTCCTATGCCGAGAAAATATCTCCTGAATTAGTCAAATTTCTGGGAGTAAAAGGGGAAGAGTTTTCCAGAATTGATCTAAAGACATTTTGAAGGTAATTTTTACTATTCCTAAGCCTGACAGCAGATGCAAAAGAACACCTTCCTTTCACCAGTTTCACTATCCTGACCCTCTTACTTTTGCACTCTGAACCATTTGGTTCAACTAAAAGGGAGCCCTTAAGTGTTCCTGAATGCGTTTGGTCCTAGAACATTCTGGCAATTGCTGTTTCACAAAATAAACAAAGATGCAGGAAATAAGAATGTGGCTGCACATTTTAGGTTAATTCTTTCCTATGTTTTGTGATCTATTAAGGAATCAAATATTTTAGGTTATGAAAAATAACTTTAGGTCAATTTATACAGTATGACTGGGCATCTTGTACCGCATTTAGCTGAAAAGCAAAAATGACCTGAAATGTTTCATGAGAAATTATATTTAAGGTTATACTTAAGTGAAATAAGATGGAAAGCTGGTGAAAGATACAACAGTTTGATGTACTTTTATGTATCACAATACATACATTTATATAACTTTAAATTATTATATTACACTTCAGTAAACAATTAACTGACAAGACAAAGGGATTTTAACAGTGTTTTTGGAGGTAAAAAAATCTACTTAGATTTTTTTTTTTTACCTCTCAATAGTCTAAGAGTACAGTTATTTTTCTCTAATCAACTTTGTTTTGCACAGCCTGCTTAATTAGCAAGTATCTTCCATTTGCTGAGTTTTCAGTTATCTTACACTTTGATTTTTTTACTCACTTTTCAGTCACAAGATGAGAAATGTAGACACTCTATACAAACAAGAAGTTCGTGCAAAGTCAAGCTCTCAAAACCACATGCAAGACTCAATAGCACATGGTTTAGAGCTCACACACTTCAGGATCATGTAATATAGGCATGCAGATGAGAGGGAAGAAAAATACCTACATTATGAAAATAGAGGATGATGAAAAAGAATGACATTTTCTTTATGACAATTATCTAATGCAAACCGTATACCCATAACCTTTACCAGAGTGGAGGAAGGGGCAGGTAAGGGGCTTTTTTTGGGAAGGGGAAAGTGTATATAAATATCATTGGAGGTCAAGTCATTGTTAAAATTAAGGATTTCTATTCTGCACTTGGCCTCTTCCAGGTTATCTTTCCCAATTGTTTGCTTTGTATATCCTCTGCTACATCATGCAAAAAAGATCAGAACTAACACTGGAAACCACTTAACAAGCTCTAAACCTGACAGATAGCAAGGGTGTTCTCCACAGTTTACACGAGAATTAAATTGGATATAAATACCTCCTGTTCTTACCGGTGGGTGTTGTGATTCCATGTATTAAGGTGTGAAGCAGACAGGAAAGAGATAAATCTTTCATAAGTACATTGTAAATAAGCAAGTGGTATATAAACCATATTTATAGGTAATAGAGTCAAACAATGAAAGGTAAATAGATGTCACAAAATAGACTTTATCACAAAATATGGCCACAAAACTAGAGTTATATGGAGAGGGGAGGTACAATAAATAGCTGTTTTATTATTGTTATTGAAATAATCTGGCGTATAAAACAACAAAATTGAGTGGCACATGTGTTGGTAAAAAATTCTTAACACTGCTTCAGCCAACCCAGCATTAGAGAAACCCCAATAGTTTCTGAATGATGATATCTTTGTTAAATAATAATATATAAAAGTGATCAATTTATAGGTGTTTTCTTGTGAGACTAAAGTGTTACCCTAGTAAGATCAATTTATCAAATAAATTTTTACAAAGAACACTGAGATACCTGGAAATAACTCATGAAGTTAGGTTATGATTTTGTATAAAATGTGCTAACTGATTGGCTCTTCAAATTAATTTTTTATTATGGCATGTCCTTACTTCTCAGTCAGATAAATCTCACATACTAAGATAAGTTTATCCATATGTAAATATGTCTTTCAAATTTGGCAATATTTGCAATAATTTCTGTATCTGGATTGCTAATTTTGAATCTTTGCTTTTTTTTTGTTAGAATATTTACTAGTCAAATTAAAAGATGTCAATCTAAATTGTATAGGTTCACTTATACAAAAATTGCATTATACTGTTGATGTCATTATATGTAAGGAGTTTTATTTTCTGGATATTTTTAGAAACAGGTCCTTGTCCAGTGGAGGAGTAGCTATATGAAATGCACAATATTTTTAATCTTTTAAAAAATAGGTCTATGATATGCTATAGAATTTGGACCTGTTACATAATTAATCTTGAGCAATCAGTTTCTATAAGCCAAACAGCTAGGTCAAAGAAATGTACCCAATTTTCCTAATATTAAAAAGAGCTTGATGGACCACAGTTATGTTAATACAAATAGTGTTGATTTGGGGGCACTGTCAGAGGAATAAATGGTTATGAAAAGTGATTGCTGATGTTGAATTAGCTTAAAAGTAATGAAGAAATCTATAATTTCTCTTTGAAAGGAAATATACATTAAACCAAATACAGTAAAGGGGCACATAGTTAATTCTTTTAAATATAGAAAAAATTCCCATACCATAAACATGAAATTTCCTATCATAAAGTGTTTATGACATACTTAAGCTTCCTAACCTCTTCCACAAATTCTCAAAATGACCTATTTTTTTGAAGAGTGTTAACCTTGAATTTCTGTTTGGGACCATCATAGTTATTACTGTTTACTTGTATAAAATCTTAATGCAAATGGGTCCAACTATTTTTGGGGGTACTGGTAGGTAGGCCGTGTGGTGAAAGACCAAGTCCCAGTTTAGCAACGCTCTCTTTAAACAGAAGTGGAGACTCTATTGCACATAGTTATATCAGTTTGCATCATGTTATAATGCCTTTGCCACACAGTATAACTAGAATATAGCACCATGCAATGCCATGAATTGAGAATGAGAGATTATCTCCAGGGGAGAAAATAAACATCTGAGAGAGAAAAACAAAAGCAAGGGGTTCAAAGCTGGTGAGACTAGCTTTTCCATTTCGGCTGTAGCTAAAATGCCTATGGTTCTTTCGTTTTGGAAACAGAAATACATACCATATTCATGTCAATGCCGTTGGTGTAAGTCCATGCATGTTGGAAATATTCTTCAAGCCGCTGCCTCAGAGGATTGGGAATTTGGTGAAAGCGAATGAACTCTTTTACTCGCAGCATCTGCATGTGGTACCTGGCAGTCCCCGAGTATAGTCTTTGGATAATTGCAGATACATTCCCAAAAATGCTTGCATACATTAGTGCTGGATTGAATAAAAAACAAAGTTATGGGGGAAGATTGGATTTTGGAAATATTATATCTTGTCAGAGTCTCAAGTATGTTAATTTTTATTTATCTCAATTCAGTCATGAGGATTTACCATTGGCCCTTGGAGGAAAAAAATGGTCAAGCCAATGCAGCTTTAAATTTTATAACTTTGATGATAAATCTGGAGAGGAAAAGTCTCTAAATTCCTGATGGATTCTAAATTAAAGTTAAAACTCAGGTTGTTTACAATACCAACCTGTAAGCGGGAGTGCTGATTAGAGATAAAATGCCTTTAGAATAAATATTTTGTTTGTAGAGAAAAATAGACTAAATCTTTGTGTGTGTTTTTTTTTTTTTCTATGGGAAGAAGTGAACTGCTATGACACTCTTTCTAAGTATCGCACTTAGGTAGAATAACCTTTTCAGTGCTTCCTGAGCTAAATCTTTATAAGTTAATAGGAGGCTTCTAAGTCATCTTCTCTTTATCATATTGTCATTCAGTTTCTAATAATGCTAAAAAGTGCTATACTCCACAGAAAATCGAATCATGACAAATGGTCTCTACCTTGATCTTTGGATGTGTCAGAGCATTAGAGAGAAGGTTATATATGTTTAAGGCACTGGAACTACAATATACCAAGCATGTGGGAAAAATAAACAAACAAATATTTTTAAATGTTTAATTCAACTATATTCAATCAACACATTTTCCCCCCAACACTTTTTATAAAATATTATCTCTATAAATCATGTAACCATTTTAAAAGTAGATTTTGGCCAAGTTCAAGGTGTTTTAAAGTGGCTTTCCTTGGTAATTGGCTTTCTTTTCCACTTTTGTCTCTTGGTGAACATGGTCCCTGTTTGCCACAGGTGTCCCTACTAAGAGAATGTCCCAAAGAAGGCAGTGGCCCTTTGTTTTTATCTATTTAAAAGGATGAAAGTTGGGGCCATCTGTGGTGAGGCCGAACTGGGATGTGTGAAAGACAATATGTCTCAGTAAGGCAGACAAACTGTTTAGGCTGTATCTTCCACAGAAAAAAATACATGAGGCTAACTTTAATAAATGAATAGTTGATTAAGAAGGGAGTTAACAATACTTGCCTGAAACTGATTCCTGTGATCCAAGGAGATTCATGTGAAAAATATATTTTACTCTTCCTAATTGTAGTGTTGGAAATATTTATGCATGCTGTTATGTCTCCATAGCACCTATCATATGCTCAGGAAATAGTACAAATTAAATTCACTTGATTTAATCAGAGGGCACATAATCAATGCTAGTTATTTTACCTAAACCACATAATTACTTAAGAGCCAGGGAAAACATTCTTATTTCATATTAATAAATACTGTGGTTTTAGATCTATATTGCCATTAGAATGAACCAAAACATTAGTTTGGGTCATAAACAGGTATTTCCACTCCTTGACAAGATGGTAAAATCTAGAGTATAAGTACGTTGAATACATGAATGACCTGTATTGCTCCTAAGATATTGTATGCTGATGGCTTCTTAGATTATAATAGAGACATAATATTTTTTTCTATTTTTTAAGGAAGCAAATAAATCTAAAGACTGTCAGCAAGAGAGAAGCACAAATTGACTATATTATGTATACATTATTAAGGTAATGCCCATCAACTGGCATAAAATATGAGTCAAAAGCACCGTGGAGTAACATTTTCAAGCATTACTTACTTAACTCACTATTTTATTTAGCTTTCCATAATAGGGAGTTATTATTTCATCAAAATTATTTGCTTTAGGTTTAGATATTATAGAAAATATACATTAATCTTAAACATTTCTTCAGCATACTATACCCCAAATCAGATATGCTAACCAAACTAAATGAATTTAGTTGGCTATTTAGGTATTAGCTGAAACATGTTGATAGAACAAATACACTTGATTTTCTACAAATTACACAAACTTAAAAAAATTGTAACTTAAACATTTTATTGATGTGTAATTTACATATAATAAAATGAATCTGTTTTAAATGTAACGTTCAGTTAGTTTTGACAAATGTATACACTCCTGTAAACACAATCAATATATAAAACATTTTCATTACCCCAAAATATTTCCTGTGTCCCTTGGCTGTCTGCTTACTCATTTCAGACCCTAGAAAACCACTGAGGTCCTTTGTATCATTAAAGTTTAGTTTTCATTTCCTGGAATTTCATATAAATAGACTCAAAATGTACACGTTCATTTGTGCCTAACTTCTTTTGCTCAACATTTTGATTTTGAGATTCATTTTGTGTTGAGTGTATCAATAAATTATTATTTTTTTTAACTGAGCAGATTTGTATTGTATGGCTATACCACAGTTTCTCTCCTCTGTAGCTAGAGAGCTCACTGTTTCTAGTTTTTTGGCTATAATGAATGAAAGTGCCATGAACATTTTTTATACAAATCTTTGTTTGGGCAAACATTTTCATTTCCCATTTAAAACCTAAAAATGGAACAGCTGAGTTGTATGGCATATTTGACTTTATAAGAAATGGCCAAACTATTTCCTAAAATTGTTAGGTTACACTTCTTCCAGCAATGCATGAGAATTTCACCTCTGTTTTTAAGATTTTTTTTTACCTCTTTATCATTAGTTTTCAGTATTTTTATTATAATGCATTGTGTGTGTGTGTGTGTGTGTGTGTGTGTGTGTGTGTGTGTGTGTTTACCTGTTTGGGATTTACTGAACTTCTTGGAGCTATACAAGAAGTTTATAGTTTTTATCAATTTTGGAAAAATCTCAGCCATTTCTAAAAAAAATAATTTCTGCTTCCCGTCCACTTTCTGGAAGTCCACATACGCATTTGTTCAAGGGTTTGGTATTGTCTGCTACTCCTATCATCTCTGTTAACTCTAGCTGTAGGTTTAAAAATGTTTTTTCTCCTGCTTATGGGTTACATTTCTTATTTCTTAGCATATCTATTAATCTTTTAATGGATGGTGGGCATTGCAAATTTAACACTGTTCATTGTTTTATATTCTTTGCCATCCTTTAGAAATGGTGGATGTTGTTCTTGCAGGCAGTAAAATTACTCATAGATCAGCTTGCTCCTTTTGAGGCTAGTATTTTAGGCTTTGTTAGGCTAGACAAGCTCTAGTCCTATGGTAATATTTTTCTGAGATTTAGAGTTTTCCACTCTGCTGGTGGGAATTGTTCAGCTTACAGTACTTCTGGAATTTATTTGTCAGTATTGGAGGAATTTTATCTCATGCATTTGTGACTTGGCATTCATCAGTAGACTCAAGGGGATACCTATCCAGGTTTCTGGAGATTTTCTATGCCATGGCTGCCTCTTTTCTGGTTCTCTGTCTTGCCAATAATAGCACCTGCCTCCACAACTTCTGATCCTGTGTTCTTAGCTCAGTGAGACACCTTTCACTGCAGAAAGTGCCTCCAGACTGAAAGCTGAGGAAAACAGGAGGCCCATCTTGTTTGTTTTCCTTCTTTGAGGGATCAGATCCCATACTATTTTATTTCAAATGTATAAAAACAGTTGACCTGCATATTTTGTTTAGTTTTATGCCCTTTAAAAAAAGATATAGGGGTATTCTAGTTATTCCACCATGGCTAAAAGAAGAAATCCAATGACATGTTTTCCATGCTATAAACACAAGAAATTCTTCCAGGATGTTTGCTAAGTAGATCATAGATGAAACACATTTGCCTTAGTTTACTGGTTTATGTGTTTTAAAGTTAAATGTCTTTTATTCTATTTATGATAGTTGAATAAAGAATAAATTTGTATATTAGAATACCTAGATGTAAATACATGAACATAACTTACATTTACACTTATTTGATGGCTAGCAAATATCAGTGACATTTTTACTATTTTTAAGTTTCAAGTCTTAATTTTCTTTTTTCTTTATTCATGGCTTAACAGGTCATAAAGTTCTTCAGGAATATTTACACATGTTTCCTGTGTGACATTAAGCTTTATATAATCCCATTTTGATTAAGGTTTGCAAAACTGATTTGTTATTCAAATAAAGGATGTCATGTAGGAAGTGGGATGTCTCATACTCTACCCAATTAACTAGAATGTTTTTTCTTTTTTAAAAATAAGAAATTCACTTGCAGGAGACACATTCCTAAAGAATCAATAAAAATAACCTCATGTCACATTTTAAAAAGAAGAAAGAGTAAAGAAAGAAAAAAGAAAAGCAGAAAGGAAACAAAAAATAATGAAAACTGCCCCAAATCCCCTGGTTTAGGAATTAAAGATTAGATACAGAGCAAGTAAAAAGTTGAGTTTTTTTGAACTTGAAATAAAGTACTGATAAACAGTATTATGAATTTCACTTAATTTTCACAAGTGGTAAGGGTTTCTAAGTGGTGAATAGGTTCAACTTCAGTGCATTTTAAAAATTCTTTCTTATAAATTCTAAGTTTCAAGGTGCAGGTTTTGTTTTCTTTTTAAAAATGTTTATATTTATATATATATATATATTTACATACGTGTTTAAATAATAAAAGACACATTTTTCTTTTGCTTGCTTGCTACCTATTTCACTAAAATTCACAACCACTAAAAGTATTTGCTAGCAGTTATATTCATATTGGGACTGTTTTCTCTAAGATAATTTTTCTATTTTCTCCAGTAGGCCCATTTCCATTTCCTTCTGGATGCAATGCTACTTCTGTGTTTATATCTATGACTGAGTCTGAATTTGAAGAATATTTTAAAAGTTACTTAAATATAATGATTTTGCCTATTCAAATGTTACTAAAAAAAAACCCCACCAAGATATATATATATATGTATATGTGTATATGTGTGTATATATATGAAGTAAATTTTAAATAAAGTGGACAATAAACTGGTGAGTCTTTTAAAATTTCATAAATAAGTCTTATCTAAGCACATTTCATTAGTCAATATTGGAACAATTAAAAATAAACTCTCTGGAAACAATGATTGGTGGCCTCCCACAAGCGTCCTGACTGGGACCGGGTATTGAATCTGCAACCCAGGTACGTGCCTTGACCAGGAATCAAACCCATGACCCTTCAAGGTGTGGGCCAACACTCTAACCACTTAGCAACACCAGCCGTGGCTACAAGATTACTTGTTAAAAGGGATTTATAATTCCATGTACAAGCCCCTAAAAATGTAAAAAATAAACTCTTTGAATCAATTTTCAAATTTGTATGCAATCTAAGGATGATGCTATTTTTAAGTTTATACTTTCATCAATTTGCCAATTGCTTTCTGGTATAAGCAAGGTTATCTTTACTGGTTCCAAGGTGTGATTTAAAAAATATATATATACTGCTATTAAAACATCTTTAGTCCAATACAAACTTTTTTTCTTATTCCAAAGAATGCTCCTTATAAGTAATGCTCATGATATTACTCAATTACAAGGTAAAGGTCAATCAGCTAGGCCTTGACATAGTGTCACAGGGAAAGGGATTTATAGGCAATAATAGGGAGATATATATACACACACACACATAAAGTACATATTCATATATGAGATTAACTTGAATTATTATTAGTGATCATATATACACATAAATTAGTGATATATATTTCTATATCTAATTAGGATGTCTAGTAATATCATGTAAGCTCATCTTTCCCATTTGAACTTGCCTCAGCTGGAAATAGAAGATAACTATTGGTAATAAATTATGGACACTCTTTTACAGCAGTAAAGGTGAACTGCAAGTCTCAATTCCTGAATCCCAAGACCTGTGTGACTCCAGTTTTATGCTCATGCTTTCCTGAGGTCCTGAAAAACTTTGGTTGCTTCTCTTTAAAGACAAATATACTATGATACCTAAATATGTAACCCCATTACTTCTACAATTTTCTATTTATATATATATATATATATATATTGCCTTACTCAAAATGTTCTGGTGATATCAATTTTGTGATATTATTTTGTCCTAATAGATAACAAAAGAGAAGTCTACTTACAGCCAATCAACATGACACAAATTGAAAAGATTTTTTCCGAATTGGTGTTAGGTGACACATTCCCGAATCCTACACTGGTTAAACTGCTGAAGGTAAAATAAAGTGCTGTGACGTATTTGTCTTTAATGGATGGCCCAGAACTTGAGTCACTGTCATTGTAACGTTTTCCAATTTGTTGTCCTAAGGAATCCAACCATCCGATTTTGTCAGTCAGGTAGGGCCTTTCTACATTCCCAATCGCATACCAAATGCAAGCCAGCCAGTGAGCAATCAGGGCAAATATGCACATTAAGAGCATCAGAACAGCAGCGCCATATTCTGAATACCGATCAAGCTTCCGAGCCACTCGCACAAGACGGAGGAGTCGAGCTGTCTTCAGAAGGCCAATTAATGTTGTTGTCTGTGGAAGTAAATATGTGTGGTCAGAAACAGTTGATAAAAGTTCAAGGTATGTTGCTGTGAAGCTAAGTAGCAGTAACAGGTGGCATCAACGATAACTGTATATTTGAATTAAGTATTTTCTTACCCACTTTGTAAAATATTCTGCAAATGTGCATTACACTAACTCAGTATCTTGGTATGCAAGAACTCCGGGACCAAGGATTTATCTATCTTACTTTATGCTCTAACCACCATGGGTAAATCATTCCTTCACCAACAAACATCCCAGGGTGTTACTGGTGTACCCAGCACGTGCCACACACTGGAAGCAGAGTATTGAAAAAAACATACATGGTCACTTTTCTAAGAGAGACAGTTATTTGGCAGACAAAGTGTCTTCTTTAATGAAGAGCAACAAGCTCACTATCTATTGGGAAGGTAGACGAACAATAAGGTCATTTCAGAGATGAGAAGCGCCATGGTGAAAACGAGACAGAGTGATATGACAGAAGACGTTTGGGGGCTGGGTTGAAAATGGGGACCAGTTTATGAAAGAGGGCTTTGCTGAGGGGATGTCCTTGGAATTGAGAAAGATCTGCATAAGGAGAAGGAGCCAGTCAAGCAGATAACAGGGAAACTTATTGGATGATTGCATGCACGCACTAGACACTACATTTAAATGCATTTTTTCCTTCTTAAATATGTTAAGTTGATAAATTGTTTCTTGCTCTCCTAACGATATAATGCGTTTTGCTTTGTGGTGTAATATATGTAACTCATCACATGATTATTATTGACCATGTATCTAATGATAGGACACTTCTATATAATAACATGATACTTAACTGGTTGTTTGGACTTGAAATCTGATGAGTACAAATTACAAGTTTATTTTTTGGGTTCCCTAAGTAATGTCAACTATAAGTACTACATATTTCACAGTGCATATAATTATTCCATAGCTACATGGTGTTTACCAATCAATTATTTAGTCATTTTATCTATTCATTGTTGGTGTTTATTTCACGAAGTGCATTCAACTGAGTTAAGAACATATATTTTAATTAGAGAAGTAGTTCATGACATAAGTATCACCCTATATCTATTCACATTGACTTGGTGGAAAAAGGGCACTAAATATCAAGAAAAAAATTTTCATTAAAATACTGTAATTGTTGCATTTCCCCCTCCCCCAACCCCCCTTAGGTCATAATGGTCACAAGGGAAGGGGAGATTTCTCAGTTTCCCTGAATACTTGTTTTAATTTTTTTTAAAAATTTCTTTATTGATTAAGGTATTACATATGTGTGCTTATCCCCCTTTAATTGAGTACTGACACCTTCTACAGGTGAGAGGAGCTTGTGTAGTTGAGATGTGCTGATCACAATTGGACTCCAGACTTAGCTCATTTTGGAATGTGTGGAGAGGGGAGTCTTCCCTGTTTTCAATGCTGGGTTCTTTTTTTTTTTTTTCCAGGTGCAATACAGAAAATAGTCTTTTTGTCCTTCACAAATTTAAAAATATCTCATCACAGTAAATAAACAGAGAATTTAAGTTAGTATTAAGTAGTTCCTTGGGAGGAAAGTCAATTTTCTTCTATTTGTATTATCAGCATTTTAGCTTAGCACTTATGTGCTAAGACTGAATTCTGCTTCTATACCAGTGTGTCACCTAGGACAAGTTACTTATTTAATCTCTAAGCATCAATTTTCAGTGTTTTGGGCATAATAATGCCTACCTTACAGGACTATAGAAAATACCCTATAAATGGTAGCTCTTCATGTTCTTATTTGAACACCCCAGGCATTTTATTTTCATCAGTAAACAGGAACTTTTATTATAAAATGAGTTGATAGAGTTTACACACTTTCAAAATGCATTACCCAGATATCTGGAATCCCAAATGGAGGTATTTTCACATTGGCTTTGCAGGTTCCACAGGAAAAATGGCGGGGATTTTATTTTATTTATTTATTTATTATTTATTTTTTGTTAATCCTTGACCGAGGGTATTTTTCCATTGATTTTTAGAGAGAGTGGAAGGGAGAGGGAGAGACACACAGAGAGAAACATCAATATGTGAGAGACACATTGATTGATTGCCTCCTGCATGTGCCCCAACCAGCAATGGGGATCAAGCCTGCAACTGAAGTTCTAGGTCTGTGCCCTTGACTGGAATCAAACCCAGGAACCTTCAGTTCGTGGGCCGATGCTATATCCACTGAGCCAAACCAGCTACGGTGCGGCAGGGATTTTAAAGACAAGAACTTCATCCAGTTGCATTGACTGCTCAGACTCTGCTAATACGAATCACTCTGGTTCAATGTGTCATCATTTCTATACTTCACAGCTTAAGTTTACATGTTTATTTTTTATCCTAGCCCAGTTATATATTTCCTTCTATTGAGAAATCAGTAATATCTGAGGATTATTATTCAAAACTTCTTGTCCTCAGAACAAAATTTCTCTTTGAACCCCAAAGTAAATGAAACGTAATGAAAATTCTCTGCATATTTGATTAATGAAGTGAGATGCTTCAAAAGAAATTAGCTGTTTTTACTAGATCATAATGTGATAATAAGAACTGACTCTTCACGCTGCAAAGGTGGTAGAGTAGGTAAAAATGATGTTATGAGGCAAGGAAAACGGGAATAAAATCTGCTGGCATGCCACCCACCTCCTTTTTGCTCTCTTCCCAAAGAAACCTCTGATGTTTCTTCTAGAATTATATTACAATGAGATAAAACCTAAATGACAGTACGTTTTCTAACCAGATAAATAAATATATCTTATATAATAACACCCAAGAGACATCTTTTCTGAACAAAAAAAGCTTAAGAAATTGGGTACACAATGAAGTCTCAACCCAATTTCATAAGTGAATATTGACTTTAGAGTCAAAGCCATGTACCCAAACATAACTGTATGTTAGTCTGACAATATGACAAATGACTTGACCTTCTTTCTATTGTTATCAAGATGCACTAATACACCTGAGCATTCTTTCTTAGCTACAATTTTATACAGCACATCTTGTAGATAACACAGTATTGCAATAACTCATTTCTTCTTGTTGCTTAAATATCTCTTTACTAGAGGCCCAGTGCACGAAATTTGTGCGGGGGGGTGTGTGTGTTCCTTAGCCCAGCCTGCACCCTCTCCAATCTGGGACCCCCTCGTGGGATGTCTGACTGCCCGTTTTAGCCCGACCCCTCTCACAATCCAGGACTGCTGGATCCCAACCGCTTGCCTGTCTGCCTGCCTTCCTGATTGCCCCTAACCGCTTCTGCCTGCTGCCCTGATCACCCCCTAACCACTCTCCTGCCAGCCTGATCAATGCCTAACTGCTCCCCTGCTGGCCCGATTGCCCCCAACTGCCCTCCCCTGCTGGTCCAGTAACCCCTAACTGCCTTCCCCTGCCAGCCTGGTCACCCCCAACTGCCCTCTCCTGCAGGCCTGGTTGCCCCTAACTGCCTCCCCTGCAGGCCTGGTTACCCCCAACTGCCCTCCCCTGCAGGCCTGGTCTCCCCAACTGCCTCCTCTGCAGGCCTGGTCCCCCCCAACTGCCCTCCCTTGCCTGCCTGGTTGCCCCCAACTGCCCTCCACTGCAGGCCTGGGTCCCCCCAACTGCCCTCCCCTGAAGGTCTGGTTGCCCCCAACTTCCCGCCTCTGCCAACCTGGTCACCCCTAACTGCCTTCCTCTGCAGGCCTGATTGCCCCCAAATGCCCTCCCTTGCAGGCCTAGTCCCTCCCAACTGCCCTCTCCTGCAGGCCTGATCACCCACAACTGCCCTCCCCTGCTGGCCATCTTGTGGTGGCCATCTTGTGTCCACATGGTGGCAGTCATCTTTGACCACATGGGGTCGCCATCTTGTGTGTTGGAGTGACGGTCAATTTGCATATTACTCTTTTATTAGATAGGATAGATTTAAGCAAAGTTTTGTCCCAGGTTGCACAACACAAAGAAGTGATTGCACCAAAATCTCAGGGAGAATAGACTAAGGAATTGTCAATATCCTCTTGCTGATTTGTAGGAGATTGTTTGTCTCCATTGTTTAGTACAATGGACTATCTTGTATGACCTGCAAGTGAAAAATGTGACCGACAATTACCTTACAATATAATTGTGTTGACATCAGAATTTGGCTGAATGGAGTGTTTTCAGAATGTATGGCTATCTCACAGCATATCTAATTTTATGTACTGTCCAGACATATTATGGGAGGCTGTCTTTTTGGGTTTTCTCAATTTTTAAAAATAGACATGAAACCATCCTTAAATCAATTATAATAATTTCAAAAATTATAGAGATAATGGACTTTCTCTTAGATGATAGTTCTTGAGCTTTTCATTGGATATTATAAAAATATTGCATTCATTGTTACTTTTGGTAGAGATTAAAAAACATTAAAGCTCACTAGAGGTAAGTATTGTTATTATGAAATATAAAGACATAATGATAATAAGTAAGATATAGAAAGAGCTGAGCCATTTTGCAGGGGATTGAAGCAAGGTACTTTGTTTCCTGACCTGCCCATGAACTACAGCAAGTCAAGGCTCCGCCTCATCAATATCCACGCCATCTCAGAACTCTGATTCAATGATATTTCAAATTCTTTTCGCTTTAAATGCCATAATAAAAAGTCTATTTATTTAAGCCTTTTATTTTTAATGCTTTTTTTATATTTTTATAAAAATGTAAAATGCCTCTTCCCCTGGAAATTCACTTATTTAAATTTCAGGGGGAGGGGAGGGAGGCATTGATGAATATAATCCAATTTCAATTTTTAAAAAATGTATCTATATCCACAGTTTATTAAAGTCCTAGATACTTTATTATATTGAGTTAGAAGTTAGTTTTCTTTATTAAGTATGACCTTCTCAACTAAATTTTATTTTAATAATGTATATTCTAAACAATTATATCCTTGCAACTATGTTAGGTACTAGACCCATATTGAAGATTATGTAATTTTTTTTTACTAGACACTTTACAGTATATCAGGCAATATTCTCTCTTAATGTAGTGGAATTCATTTTCAAGACCTGAAATAGAATAGAATATTTCTGATCAGTATTCAACAACTCTCCACTCAAGATTAAATGTGGCTACAGTTAAACTGAGAAAACCTCATCTGTAAGAGAAAATCTTATGCTCAAATGTTTTTCAAAATTATTTTGAAAAATAATTCTACTGTCTTTTTAGTAAACATTTTCAAGACTCTTACATTTGAAATACTTTATTTCAGAGGTTTTCTCTCTAAAACTGGTGTTTACGGTAAGTGGAAAGAATTTTATAAATGAGGAAATATAAGTATGTTATCTTTGGTTTCATCTACAGGGTTGATAAATTGAGTTGTCACTGAAACTTTCTACTTAATCCATTAGTTTGTCTTGCTTGTCAAGAAATATTTGGATACAAGAGGAGGAATGGGAACAGTGAGTAATAAATTTCATAACTGTACACTTATGTTTTGCTTTAAATTTTATTTCAATTACCTTTTAGCTCTGGTACTTGTAAACAGCATTTAATGAATTATTTACCAATATAACTTAATAATTTGAAACTAGTTTCTAGTTTGTTGTTCATCTTGAGTCACGTTATTTCAATATTTCTAAGAACACACTCACTAATACAATCACAATCAAAGAGCTACATTTTGAGTGTATAAGAAACATTGAAGGAATAACCTAACTTATCCTTTCTTTATTCATACCAAACCTCACACATTTCTCCACTAACTGTGGCTTTTAAAGAGAAGATGAACTTAAACCTTCCTGGGAAACTCGCTCCAATATTGAACAACCTTTACTGTTTAGACCTTTTATTTTTATTTTGTTTTATAATTAACATTCTATTTTTCTGCAATTTAAACTCACTTTCTCTTTCTTTAGTTAGAGGAACACAGAAAACTGGGCATCAAATGATTCTAAATACTATGTAAATGTTACAGTAAATAAACAATGATGGATGCTACATTTTTAAAATGGAAATTTTTCTTGGGCTGAGAAATATGAAACCAAAAATTGTGCCTTTATGCCATCTCTAGCAAATTGTAGTCAATAGATCACACGTAAATAATGACTAGATGATTAACTTAAGCAAAATAAAAAACCTTTTTTATGGAATGTTCCTATATCTCCTTGGTTCAAAAATTATTCCTTTGGAAATTTTGCATCTCTCACTTATCATGTCACAATTTTTGCAGGCATGACCAATAGCATCAAATACAAGCCATTGGAAACTTCTGCTATAACACCCCAATAACTAGCTAAGGAGAAAGACACAGTAACTTTATGTATAGGCACATATTTGAAATCGTGTCTCCAAAATGTGCTTTGTTATTTAAATTTAAACACGAGTATGGCTAATGTTTTATAAATTCACTTCCAGCAAACTAATGACGACTATTGAGGAGGTCAGGTTCAGATAGAATGCTGACAAGATAATCAGATGCCTGCTAAGTTTTTCTTTGTATCCATTCCATGATTCATCTATCAGATTAATGAAGTAAAGACATCAATGTGAGCAGAAACTCCTCCTTCTGATTAAAACTTTCCCTCAGAGAGCACTTTAGTTACTTAGGTTTCAAAGGTCTTGCCTGCATTCACAATTCATGAAGAATAACTGTTAAGTGTGAAAGTAAAGAGGCCAACAAAGCAAGTAATTAATCAAAAGAATACTATTTTCAGGGGTGGAAGAGGTTAATGAAGCATTTAACTAAACAGAATGCTCTAGGTTCTAATTGTTAATATTTCTGAAAGTAAGAATTGCCACAGTTAAGCAAAATATGGGAAAATTTGAGGCAGATAATGACAAGTTGGCTTCCTGGAGGCTGATCCAATAATATTGCTCCTTTGCATCAATAATATGAAAGTAATTTGCTATGGATAGCATGATGTTTGATGATGCAAATATTAAGAAATAAGGAACCATTTCCTTGGTCTGTCTGTATGACACTAACATCCAGGAAATATTAATGACATAGGCCTACTTATTGCTGGTATTCATTTTCTACAACCTATTTTTTTTAACATTATAGAAGATCCTTCTAATTATTTATAGGTAATTTGCATTTACTTAAACTAAAAGAAATTAATATGATATATATATATTTTTTAATATATATTTTTATTGATCTTTTACAGAGAGGAAGGGAGAGGGATAGAAAGTTAGAAACATCGATGAGAGAAACATCGATTCAGCTGCCTCCTGCACACCCCCTACTGGGGATGTGCCCACAACCAAGGTACATGCCCTTCACCGGAATCGAACCCAGGGCCCTTGAGTCTGCAGGCCTACGCTCTATCCATTGAGCCAAACTGGTTAGGGCAATTAATATGATATTTTGAAGAAAATAAATAATTCTGCTCATATATCTATTTTAGTAAAAATGTATATGCCAAGCTATCCTTTGTATGTATATGCCAAGCTTACCTATAAAACATGTTACCATTGCCAACATGTTTTATAGATAAAATAATATAAATCCAAAATTCAAATAATTTTTCTTCTCCTGAGTTGAGTGTAAATAAAACTAAAATGCAACAGTATTTTACAATTTAGAGAAATTTATTTATTTATTTATTTATTTATTTATTTATTTATTTTTGTTGTTTATTTCAAAGAGAGAAAGGGAGAGGGAGGGGGAGATAAAAACATCAATGAAGAGAATCATCTATTAGCTGTCTCCTGTATGCCCCCTACTGGGGATCGAGCCCAAAAACCAGGCATGTGACTCGACCTGGAATGGAACTGAGACCTCCTGGTTCATTGGTTGGCACAACCACTGAGCCACACTGTCTGGGCTGGGAAATTAGAAGAAAGACATTCATGTTCAATTGACATTAACAAAATTCTTTTCTCTAAGGTCACTCATGATGCTGTGATGCATGGAAACATTTTAATAATTCAGTTAAAACTAAGCAATTAAGAAATCATGAATGGGCCTGGCCAATGTAGCTCAGTCGGTTGGGCGACATCCTGTGCATTGAAAGGTTGCTGGTTCAATTCTAAGTCAGGCCACACGCCCAGGTTGTGGGTTCAGTCCCCAGTGGGGGCATGCAGGAGGCAGCCAAACAGCCAATCGAAGTTTTGCTTTCACATAGATATTTTTCTCTCCTTCCTTCCTCTCTCTAAAAATCAATACAAATATTAGGGAAGAAAAGAAATCATGAATGTTCTTACATTTAGTTGAAAATCACTTTAACTTGTTTATTTATGTATTTATTTGTAGGAATATTCTGTGAACACTGAAAAGCTCTCTCCTGGGCTTCCCCTTTCTCCCAAATAGGCCTCTGGATCTCATACATCTGGCAGCAGAATTGTTCCTACAACTTTTTAAAATGCCAGCTGCAAGGCTTTGCTTCAGACCCGCCAGATATGAATCTCCATTCTTTTCTAAGATCCATGTAGAAACTGGTGCACGGTCCTGCTATAGTAGCTCTGATCCAAACAAACCTTTGTCATGATTGCATCTGATTTATAATCTAATGAATCTCATTACTTTTTCTTATACTCGCTCATCTTTCTAGCTGCCCATGTGGTGCCTGACTTGCCTACCTGTCATCTGTATGGGATGACTAATAGGCATGGCCTGAATGGAATTTCTATCCTCATAAACCACCTTCTTCTTCTCCCCAGATTTCTCCCATTTGGATAAATGTGCAACAATCTATAAAAGTTGCTTAAGTCCCTTCCCCAAACCCCCCAAAAATTTTCAAACAAGAAGGAAGAAACAACAAAATCTTTGAGTGGTCATTAATTATGCTTTTCTCTCTTTTTTTAAACAAATATATATATTTTTTATTATTGATTTCAGAGAGTAAGGGAGAGGGAGGAAGAAATAGAAACATCAATAGAAAGAGAATTATTGATTGGCTCCCTCCTGCCTACCCCACACTGGGGACCGGGCTCACAACCCAGATAAGTGCCCTGACTGAGAATCAAATCATGACCTCTTGGTTCATAGGTCAGTGCTCAACCACTGAGCCATGCCTGTCAGGCAATTCTGCTTTTCTCTAATCCCCCAAGAATATTTAATCCATCAACAATCTCTCCTCTAATATATTCCAAATATACCTACTTCTCTTCACCTGTATTGCCACCACGTAGTCTAAGCCATAGTTGTTTGTCCCTCCTACATTATAGCAAATCTTCTAAAGCGGTTTCCCTGTTTCTGCTCTGACTAAATTGTCTGCAGACATCAGCCATGAGGTGTTTCAAAATATCCATTGGATCATGTCACTCCCACCCCAAAGGTGTCATTGCAGGCAGAATAAACACAGACTCCAAGGCTGCGTGTGATGTGGCCCCTGTCTCTGAATCCTCACACCTTAGCACACCTCCTCTCACTATGGGCCAGCCTGGCTGCCACTGCCTTCTTTCTGGTCTTCTTCCCGCCAAGGCTGTTCCCCAGTGGGGCCATTTTTGCTAGTGTTTTCTTTTGCTTAAAATGCTCTGCATGTGAAGGAGCTTGTTGCTTCTGGTTAAGTCTCAACTAAAATGGCACCTCCTCTCAGAGGTCTTTCCTAATCTTCCCATCCTAATTAGCCCCCCACCGAAGTCATTCTGCACCACATAGCTCTTTCTTGTCAGCTCACAAGCAGCTTAGGAGTAAAAAACACAACTAAATCAACAATCCTTTCCTTCACCATGTGAAGACTTCTAATATTGTCCTTTTTCTTTCCTTTTATTACCAAGATTCTAGCAAGAGGAGGCCTTACTCACATCCTGTTAATTTCAGAAGCCACTTTACTTTGGCTTATGGCTAATATCCAATTAATATCAACGAACATGGAACTGATATACTCAATGACTTATTTTCAGTCCTCATAATGCTTTATGTATTTATAGCATTTGACACTCTCACCTTGAATTGTCCTTTACTTCAGGTAGAGTAAGGTAGGCAAAAGTCCTATAATGCCTAAAGCAGTCTCCAATAACAACAAAAATGTTGTGTTCTACATAATTTTCAATGTCCACAGTCATTTGTATAAGCTAAAAATAAATTTATAGCTACTGAGCCTTGAAGCTAGGTTTTACATATAAAAATAAATTCAGTTTTGCCCATTTTAATATTCATTAAATTTTCTAGGAATTTAGCCACCATGTAAATTGAGATATGATTAATTTGTTTAGTTTGGACTTTTACTAAGAGTTGTTCAATGTTTTAGAAAATTATATCTTCAATGACAACAGGTCTTTTGGTATTTGTGTACTGTGTGATATGTAGCATGGTTATCCTACCTAATAATAGACAAATATGCAAATTGACCGTACCTTCGCTATGCCCGCGATTGGCCAGGAGGCGCGGGGGGGCGGGACTTGGGGTGGCCGGGGTGGCCATTGGGCCAGCGGGATGCTGAGCTCGCATCGCCAGCGGTGGCTCGAGCTCAGCGTCTGCGCCATGGCTGTGCTGCGGCACAGAAGGGGCCTCTGGTGCAGCAAGCTCACGTCCCACCATGGACCATCAAAAGCGGGGGAGCTGGGTGCCTGTCTGCTCAGGCACCAGGCCTTTCAGAAGCCTCCAACGGTGTGGAGGCTTCTGAAAGGCCTGGTGCACCAGCGGACAGGCACCCAGCTCCCCCGCAATTGAAAGCAAAAGTGTGGGTGCTGGGTGCCTGTCCACTCAGGCACCAGGCCTTTCAGAAGCCTCCACGGCGCTAGAGGCTTCTGAAAGGCCTGGTGCACCAGCGATCAAAAGCAAAAGCGTGGGAGCTGGGTGCCTGTCCACTCAGGCACCAGGCCTTTCAGAAGCCTTCGACGCACCGGAGGCTTCTGAAAGGCCTGGGGCACCAGTGGACAGGCACCCAGCTCCCCGTGATCAAAAGCAAAAGCGTGTAGGGGACCCTACACGTGCATGATTCAATCATGCACTGGGCCTCTAGTATCAGTATAAATATGTATCCTATATAATAAAAGGGTAATATGCAAATTGTCCCCTTGACTGGGAATTCAACCTGAGTTCGACTGGTGGGCAGGGCCGGCCCGCCAACTGCCCTGGACCCCTCCCCCCAGCCAGCCTGGCCCGATCAGTCCCAATTGGGGTAGGCCAGCCAGAACCTACCTGTGCAAGAATTTGTGTACTGGGCCTGTAGTATATGTATAAGTGTATACATATATACATTTGTAGTTATCACAGTCACAGTGTTTCTAGGTGTGTATAAGTGTTAAAATGCACATATATATGTATATATACATATCTACCTGTATATATACTCATATATACATATATAAACACACACACATACATATATTCAACCCTTATATTAAAATGCAAATATAAAGAAAAATATTTAGTTAAATATTGAATTTATTGTTTAAATATGGACTTCCTCATTATAACTAGGTTACAGCATCTGGTATCTTCATTATATCATTTAATATAGACATGCCTGAAGCATTTATATATTTAACTAGGTATTTTATTAGAAACATTTCTTTTATTTCTCCTTTATATTAAGGATAAAAATTATATATTACATTTGTAAAATTGTGTGTTAAAAGATTATATTATCTATGACTTTTATTTAATGACTAGAGACCCTGTGCACAACATTCGTGCACTGGGAGGGGCGGTCCCACTACCTGGCCTGCGCCCTCTCTCAGTCTGGGACTCCTCAGGGGATGTCCACCTGCTGGGGAGGCAGGAGAGGCTCCCACCACTGCCGCTGCACTCGCCAGCTGTGAGCCAAGCTTCTGGCTGAGCAGGGCTCCCCCTTTGGGAGCGCCCTGACCACCAGGGGGCAACTCCTGCATTGAGCGTCTACCCCCTGGTGGTCAGTGTGTGTCATAGCGACCAGTCATTCCACCGTTTGGTCGATTTGCATATTAGCCTTTTATTATACAGGACCATAAAAGGGGGAATTATAAAATCTTTATTATATTGGGTCTGATAGGGCTGGGAACCAATAGTTTATAGTTCCATGCCTCTAATGGGCTTTTCCTCTAACTAGCATGATCTTCCTACCCTTTCTACCTATAAAACTTCTACCGGTAATCAGGAACTCCCCTTTCCATGCTCACATGTCCCCTTGTACACAGCACTATAAAAGCATTTCTCAGACGGTAGTTATTCTATTCATCTGCTGCTCTCCCACTGTAGACTGCAAGCTCCCCGACAGTGTGGTCCTTGTCTCACTCTTTTCTGTAAACTTGGCACATAGTAGGTTCTCAATAGATGCTTACAGAATGAATGAACCTATTTGAGAATCTGACTAAAGTTATGAACTCTGTATTCAGAAAATGTACTATACATACACATGCCAGCTTTCCACATAGTTTCCAGCTTTCCAAGGTATTGGGAACATAAGAAGTATTTTCCAACCTAGATATTATTAAAGAGAAAGCTTGGGAACAAGACATTTCAGAAGATGCCTCTTCCACATGATTTGAACATAAAACAAGTAAGTCTCTGCTCTCTCAAAACACAATTTTGAGTGAAGAAAGAGACATCTTCACCTTTGACAGTTTTATACTCATGGATTAACAGGTAGTGATTTTATACCCTGGGAATGTTCTATGTGCTATGAAACACCGTTTTATCGTTTACTTTTTGGTTAAAGGTAAACAATCTTTAGTATCTCTTAGCAAAAAGAGAAAGAATTGTGAATTATTTGCAATCGCAAGATGGTTCCACTTCATTTTATAGCATTTTCAATTGAAAATGAATTTCACCTGTGAGATATAGGAAGTTTGTAAAGCAACCAGTCATTTTATTTTATTTTTTTTTGCAGTTAAAAAATAGATTCACTTTTTATCCTTGCAATCTTTCAGAAAATAAGATGCTCAAGCTACTCTTACCTCATCAGAGCCAGATCCAAAAATCAGCAAGTCGAAAGGAATCGCTGCAACCATGTCAATCAGGAACCAGCCTTTGAAGTAGTGGATCGCTATTTTGGCAGGATCACTTACCACTTCCTCATTCTGATTTACGTATGTAGTTCTGAAGTTGATTAGAATATCTATGATGAACATAATATCCACAATCAAGTCTACCACATTCAAAGGGCTGCAAGAGTAGCCACATTCTCGCCGTTTCTGCTCCTCCCTGTCGTTGAGGAGAAAGGCTGCCGAGTAGGGGGTGAATATAGCAGTGTATATGACCAACAGCAGGATAAGCCAGTCCCAGACGGCCTTGAAAGGACTGTAGTGCAATATTGTAAACTTGTTGATGCGCGGCGTCTGCAGTTTGTATTCGGGCAGGACGTCTGCTCCTAAGGAGAGAACCTGAATACAGGAAGGAAAAACATACACTATATAAAAGTGCCATTATTCAATCTCCAAACCTATACAAATATTAAGGTAATTAAACAGCAAAATCTATTGGAAAGGATTCACGTAATGGAATCCATAAATTGTAAAGTGCATATTTGAAGAAGCCGGTATAAATCCCTAACTTCAGAAACCTCACTGGTGTTTTTGATAAATATTATTTTCAGTGAAAAATAATGAGATAACAAGTACTGGTTACTAGTTCCTTTGGAATGCACTACTAGTTGAAAATAAAAACACATAGCTTTTTTCTTCTTCTTAGAAAATCATGAAATCAGTTTGGTAAATGAGTAATTCAGTTTTCAAACCTAAGAAAGGATTGGCTGTAATGAATAGTAGCAGGCTACGTGGATCCATGATCATGTTCATAGTCTGGGACAAATATACTTACACCTGAACTTCTCCATCACATTTAGAGAATCATGAAGAGAGAATTGTGCAAGGAGATGTTTAGAAGAATAACCTGGAAATGTTGCAGGATTCTTACGTACCAAGAAGTGCTCAAACTCTAAGATTTACTCTACTTGAGTAGACTAAAATAGTCCATTTTTTAGAGTTTTAGGTTATCTGAAAAAAAATGAGTTAAACTTGAATCATGACTTAACCCAGTAGAAAGGTTCGTGTGTTTGTGATTTTAAACCAAATTTTAAAAACAAAGGTAAAAAAAGTTATTTAGCTACCCAGAAAATGTAAATACATGGGTTTTCAAGAATTTAACATTTTGATGGATCCACAAATGGCACATAGAGGCATTTTTAAAGGAGTGGTGGGTTATAATTTTACCTTATGGATAGCCCACATAGGTGTAATGGCTTTATTTCAAAATGAATCTCACTAAGTAAATTTTCTTAGACTATATTCTTCTAAACACAGCTAATAAACCATCAGCTTTGCAGCACGGCTCTCAGGAAATCCCATTAGTTAGTCAAAGAGAGTTATTTTTATTTCTGTGTTCTTAGTAATTCTATCCATGTAGGTTTTAGCTTAACTATAATAATAAACTATCTCAGACAAATTGCAACTTGCAATTTTATTTTTATTGTCATACTTCTTACATCCCCACCCACATATAAGTTACTGTTCTATTTAAATGAGAAAAAAAAAACTTGAGAAGTTAAATAACAACCTCACATGAGATACAGCATGACTTTTAAATATAACAGAAAGAGTTCAGTTAAAATAAGTGAAGCTCTTTTTAGATAATAGCTAAAGTGATTTAACTAGCTTAAAAAAAAATAAAGAACCTAACCATTTTTTTTTCAGTCCAAAATAAAGTTGTATATGGAGGAAACAGGGATTTAATTTAAGCTATTGTGAAAAGTGACAGGAATTAATTATTACTAAAAGAGAAATCTGTAAAATAAAGGATTTCACTATTTATTAAACACTAAAAGTCCTCAGAATCCAAGATCTAAATCTATATCAATAGTTCTAGTGATATCTGACTTCCAAAATCCAAATAGGAATGATGTTTAAATAATCTATCAATTCATAAGTGCAGATTGATAGAACATGATCCTGTTATGCTTAGTATAGAAAACCAGTGTAAGATATTTTGGTCTGGAAAGAATGGATCATCTCTTATGGTGTCATTATGTAATGTCTTTTTCTCAAAAATGAGGGACTACTCAGAATATAGAAAGTAAAACCCAAAACCTTATTTTGGCTCTCAAAGTCATCTAAAATATGGACCCATTCTGTCTTCCCAGTTCCTTCTCTCATTAGATTTCTCTATGCACACAGTGTCCTCTGGCAAGACAGCTGCTGAGATCTTCCCAAATTGCTAAATTCACAAATTTCTCTCATAAAAAAAAAGTATCGAGTTATTCAAAGAGAACCAAAAAAAGTCATTTTTAAAGACAGGAATATATGTCTGAGCTTGCTCCCTGCTTTAGTGACCTGCTTCTGATAGGTACCTCCCATAGGGGGCAATCTTAATATTTGTTTTAGCAGAAGTTATTCTACATACATATAGCACCTTAGAGCTTCCCCTGAGAAGCGAAACTGTGGATGGAACTCTTTCCATTGCACATATGCAAAAATTTGAAAGGCAATAATATTACACGTAGAGTTAAAAGAATGAAGAAAGGCAGGGAGGTATGAAATAATGTGTTGTGAGTTAAGCTGCTGCATAATGCTGATGAATAAAATGCCAGGAAATAGTGGTAGAGGAGGGCAGTGGATAGGGACAGGGACAGGCTGTAGAAGATGTAATGTGACATGATAGTAATCTCAGACTTCCTCATTTAGGTCAGGGTTTCTCACACTTGAATAAAATATAGACTCCTTTTAAGGCTAAGATACTTATTGCAGAACCCCAATGATGATTTATAATATTTAAATTGATAATGTTAGGTAAATATGTACCAAAATAAAACTAGGTTAAAACCTCTTAATATGACTGTTGTGGATTGAATTGTGTACCCCGAGAAGATATGCTGAATCCTAGTATCTGGTACCTGTGAATGTGACCTTACTTGAAAATAGGGTCTTTGTAGGTGTAATCAAGTAATATGAAGTCATGGTGGACTGGAGTGGGCCTTGATGAAATAATTGGTATCCTTACACAAAGACGGAAATGTGGCTGAGAGACACAGCCATGTGACAATGGAGGCAGAGAGAGCTGCAAGCCAAGGACCACCAAGGATTGATGGCAGCCACCAAAACCTGCAAGAAAAACATGGAGCAGATTCTCCCTCAGAGCCTCCAGAAGGAACCGTGATTTTGGGCTCCCAGCCCTCAGAATAACTTGCATTGTTTTAAGCCACTTTGTGATATTTTACTATAGCAACTCTAGAAAACGAATACAATGACAAAAACATAAATAAATTATAAAAAAATTGCAAAACTATCATCACTAATTTAATATTTGATATACCTGATTGCATTTTGACTATTATGTGTGGTTTGATCTAATAGGTGGACTATTTTTCTCTGTTCTAACCCTCAGTGCCTTTTTGTATTAGCATGTTATCAAAATGATATTACAAAATTCAAAAATTGTATTATCATTATAGGGTAATCTAATCTAATTCTTAATTCAAATTTCATTCCTAATAGGTATTTAAAGCCAATTTTAATGGTGTTACTTGATACTGTACAAAAGTTTTTTGTTTACTTGAAGTTCAATTTTGCTTTGGAGCATTATTGAATTCTACATTAAGTAATTATCTAATTAAATTATTTTTGGAACTAGGTTCAGAAAGGAAGTTCATTTGAAATATTCAAATGTATCTATTGATACCAAGCCATTGAAATTTGGTATATACAACAATGGAACATGTTTTGAAAATGCATTTGTAGCAATTGGTATGGTACTAAAAGTTATGGTACAAATTCTCCCGATTTCTGAAAGGCCATGCCATTTTTATATATTATTCAATTCTTTCATGACTTTTACCAGCCAATTATACAGCATGCTAGTGTCATGCAGTCTCATTGTAAATCCAAAAATAGTCCTAGGCACTGAAGCCAGGTCAGATGGCAGTACTCTGTTATTAAGTGATTATCTTATTGATTCAGAAGATTATTATATTGTTTTAGCTTTTCACCAAGATACAGTAATTTTTAAGATTTTCTAGGAGAACTAGAAAGAAGATCCATATGCTCTTTGCATAATATGTGGAGCATATAGAATTTATCCATATGATCTCTTTAGTAGGATAGTATGATGTCTTATGTAGATGCTCAGTACTCTCAAGAGACATGTGGAAATATCCAGTCCTCTTAAGGTCAAGTTCTGTAATTGGCACAGCATCACTTCTGCCATGATTTACTGGCTAAAGCAGTCACAGGCTATCCAAGATTCAGTAGCATGGAAGGATAGTCTTTACCTCTTGACAGGAAATGACATGATGGGAAAGAGAAGAATTCAAATTGGGGCCACCTTAGAGATAAGCTACCACAGGAATGATTGACAATTATTGTTCTTAGGTATGATGATAATATCATGGTTATGTTTTTTTTTAAATAGTCCTTGCCTTTTAGGGGTTCACAGGGAAATGTTTATTGGTGAAATTATATAGTATTGGGGGTTTTCTTCACTATCATCCAGAATGGGGGAAGATAACAGGGAGAGAGAGTCTGCTTGTATGTAACAATATTAACTGTATGTTGATTTTATTGAAACTGGGTGGTGGGTATATATTGTTATCTCTAGTTTCACAAAATGTTTAAACATTTTCATAATAAGAAGTTAAAAAAATCTAGAATCTCAGCCAGAAAGGTGTAAGATACTTGAGGAAGTAATTTCTTGATGAAAAATAAATAGGTCTACAAACATCACAGAAGTTTGCATCTATCAAAATTGAGTTGGTTCTGTATCAGGCAAGTTTGGATTCTTGTTTGTACAGAAGAATGGGTACTTTGCTCTCTGCACATCTAATTCACATGATGCTGACCTTATTCAACAACACAGACCACACACAATCCCAACGCTGCCCACCCTCCAACTGTTTGCCTTCAAATTTCCATCATGTTGGGGCAAATCTCAGTACAAGAAGGTAATTGGACAGGCTAAATCTGCAGATGCTCATCCCTCCGAGAATACTTGGCTATGTTGTTCATCAGGTTAGGTTAAAATACAGACACTTTTCAGAAACTCATAAGGTTAGGCCTCTTATTGAGAAACAGTGTTCTCATATTCAAACTTGAAGCCTTCATTCTAGTTTGATATAGGAGGTATGGTTTCGCATTTCCCCCATAAAACTACCACTGAATGCAATGTATATGTTGTAATATCGCTTTTGTTAATATTTGCATTATCTATTATTTTTATCATTTATTTCTAGAAAATAATTGAGTTCTCTTGAGGAATCAAAGTTTTCATCTCTCATTTTAAAAACTGACAATGAATGAGTTATTTCATTAATTGCAGTTTCTTTTTGCTTTCTTGCAGAAAACTATATGAGTTTGGAATTTTAGTACAATTATTTTACGTTGTTTTAATAGTTCTATTTCCATTTTAATGGTCTAAATGCATATATATTTTATAATGTCACCTTATACTTCTTTGGAAATAGGAAAAATGTATAAGTCATAAGTCCCAAATAAGTTTAAATTAATTAAAAAAGACTTTGGAGTGCTGTTAGAAATAAAATATTAGATAAGTAAGTATTTGTTTTAAAAACATGAGTAAGATTATAAGGGGTCTATGATTAAAAAGTAAAAGGCAGCTACACAGTCTATTAACTTTTCTTAAGAGAGCCAACTTCTCCTACACATTTGGGAAATAAGATACTTTAGACAGGTAAAACATGATTAATTAAACTTTGATAAGGCTTTTCTTTTTTAAATATATGTTTTATTGATTTTTAGAGAGAGAGAGGAAGGGAGAGGGATAGAAATATCAATGAGAATCATTAATTGCTTAGCTGTCTCCTGCACGCCCCTTACTGGGCTTTGAGCCTGCAACCCAGGCATGTGCCCTGACCAGGAATCGAACCAGTGACCTCTTGGTACATGGGTCGACACTCAACCACTGAGCCATACCAGCCGGGCAATAAGACTTTTCTTTTAAGAAGAAGGAAGGAAGGAAGGAAGGAAGGAAGGAAGGAAGGAAGGAAGGAAGGAAGGAAGGAAGGAAAGAAGAGGGGTTAAAATCTCACTGTATTAAAAAAGGTGGAACCCTATGGTCTTCAGAAAAACATTTCTATTTTCTCTTTCCTGAAACCAACAATTAAACATACAGCTTAATACAGTCTAAAATATTGTTCTCTTTACCAAATACAGTTTTCCTAGTTGCTAGCACACTGCTGTTTGTTTAACCTCTAACTGCTAAGTGTTATATACAACAAAAATCTATATATGAAACAACACTATTTATTCAATGAAGATCTACTTTGAAAATTTTGTGAGAACACTAGTATTAATAACTACTCTTCTCTTCAAAAAGTGCAATAGGGAATGATTAAGTCTTCCAAAAGATTATATGGCACTTCTGGCAGCTGTTAAAGCCATGCTGAGGTGTTGGTAGAGACTGCTCATCTGTTATTTATCCTTTACTCGGGACTTGCAGTTAACTAATAGGCTAGCTGTATTTTTTACTATTGGGAAGAGCAGTATGTAACAAAATTAATCAGGTAAAACATATAGTATCTGGGGAGATTTAGAATCCCCTGGCTTTTCAGCAGATGTTTTGAAAAATATAGCAAAGCCTGAGCAATTATTGCAACAGGCAGCCCCACTGATGATTACCCAGATATTTAAATTAAAAGATGAAAAGGATTCACACAATAAATCAAATCTGTCACATAGGAAGTTTTTTAATAAATAAAATATTAAAATTAGATTGTAAAATCACTGCAGCATTCTGTATTGAAATAACTTTGTAAGGCTTCAATTAAAGTAGATATTTAATCATTTGTGTGCACATCTGTGTACGCATGGATGTTTAATAAGTCGGGATGATTGTATCATTTTGTAAATATCAGAGGCAAGCAGGTTCAGCTAAATGTCAGGTTTAGTGTTTTGTATGTGCTGTATATGCTAATCTAAAAATGCTGCCTTCTTAATATATGTGTGACTCAGTATAAGAGAAATAAGTTAGATCATATCTTAATCATCCTATATAATAAAGAGGTAATATGCAAATTGACCCTCACACCATTGCACAAGATGGCCACTCCCATGTGGTCAAAGATGGCCGCCACAAGATGGCCTGCAGGGGAGGGCAGTTGGGGGCGACCAGGCCTGCAGGGGAGGGCAGTTGGGGGGGGACCAGCATTAGGGGAGGGCAGTTGGGGGCAATCGGACTGGCAGGGGAGCAGTTAGGCGTCATTCAGGCTGACAGGGGAGTGATTAGGGGGTGATTAGGCTGGCAGGCAGGCAAGCGGTTGGGAGCCTGCAGTCATGAAATCTGAGAGGGATGTCCGACTGCCAGTTTAGGCCCAGGGATTGGGCCTAAACCAGCAGTAAGACATCCCCTGAAGGGCCCCAGATTGGAGAGCATGCAGGCTGGGCTGAGGGAAACCCCCCCCCCCAGTGCACGAATTTTGTGCACTGAGCCTCTAGTTTATAATATTTATAAATTACTTAAAATACATACATATTAGAAAATTAAACTCTTGTCCTGATTGAACCAAGAGGTCACGGTTCAATTTCTGGTCAGGGCACATGCCTGCTTAGCTCATCAATGCTTTATCTTAGAGAAATAGGATTGTTAATACTCTCTTTATGTTAGTCACCAGGTCCAGTGTTAAATTCTGACAGTCAATTCTCTCAGCTGCTCTTTGAGATAATCATTATTATCTATATTTTTATACATGAGAAAACTGACTCAGAGAGGATAAATAATTTACCTGAGGTCTCAGAGACAACTATAATATGATCAACCGTAAAATTCCCTAACCTTATTGAATGCCTATTATTTACTGAAGATTTGATGGGCATTATCTCATTTAAATATTACAGGTTTACAATGTAAGTGCTTGCTGTGGGTTGAATTGTGACCCCTGCCAAAAGATATGCTTTATTCTAACTCCTAGTACCTGTGAATGTCACCTTATTTGAAAATAGGATCTTTGCAGATGTAATCAACTTAAGATGAGGTAGGTTATACTCAGTGGATTGAAGAGGGCCCTATACAAAGAGGGGAAGAGACAGAGATAGACACACAGAAAGAATGCCACATAACAATGGAGACAGAGATAGAAGTGATGTGTCTATAAGTCAAGGAACACCAAGACTGCCAGCAACACAGAAGCTCAGAGGAAGGCAGGACACCGGTTTTCCTCTATAGGCTTCACAGAACATGCCCCAGCTAATGGCTTGATTTCACACTTTTATCCTTCAGAGTGTTGAGGGAATAAACTTCTGTTTTTTTAAGCCTCTCAGTTTCAATTCATTTCATTATGGGGATAAAGCCTACATTTTCTTACTGCACATGCTGTTTCCAGAAAAATAATACATTTTATAAGGATCTGTGTAAAACCTTTCATAGTGATAAAAACATTTTAAATAAAATTCTAATCACTTAAGTCAAAATAATGAATAAAGAGAATTATGCAGAATCACTTCATTTTTTATAAATCTTTATTGTTGAAAGTATTACATATGTCCCTTTTTCCTCCCATTGCCCTCTTCCCCTCTCCCCACCAAGCCTTCACCATCCTATTATCTGTGTCTATGGGTCATACATATGCGCATATGAGTTCACTGGTTGATCTCTCCGCCCCGCCCCCCCCCCAAAAAAAAAAAAATCACTTCTTGTCAAGAGCCTCAATGCTACTTGTTGGGATGGACACACAGATGTAGGACATAGGACAAACAAAACAGAAATGTTAGTGGCCATGATGGACACCCAACATAAAGAACATTTCCACTAATTAGAAATGCATAATCTGTCAAATATTGCTGCATAGGCTAGATTCTGTGCTGAGATGGCCCTGTTACATATCCCAGCTCTTGATGTGGTCATTTAAAAAATCTCCCTGAGCATCAGATTCCTTAGCAGCAACATGAGGACAGCAATACCTACCTCATAAGCCATAGTATAGTAGGAATTATCAAACATGTATAAAGTTTATAGAGAACCCCTGTTCTATCCTAAATACCCCATAAGTGAATACTACTATTATAATTTTAGACACATTTAACTTGACCAACTCAAAATTAAATTACAAATAACACTGAATGTCAGTTATAATTATTGACTGAACCCAATTCTCTGATGTGACCCTTGAATTAAGTCAATCATACAAAGAAAAGATAGCAGAAGACATAATTATGGCTCTTGGTTTTGCTGGTAAGATAAAAGTTTTTCTTTGATTATGAGCATCTTAGTTATGCTATGTTGGCTCGTGAGTTATTTGTCAAGTAGTGATTTAAGGAATCAACCACTTTTTAAAAGCTCTCCAACACTTTGCAAAGACCCAGTTTAAGCAAAGAATAACATATTTCTTCATAAAAGCATTTGTCCTGGAACTAGGGAACAGTTAGTTAATTGGGTTGGAATGGCTATCATAAAAAATAACTGCCAATCTGATGGGTGGTTGGAGAAAATTACTTTTGAATATCTTCAGAGTATACATGAATTTCTCAATTTTTCTGCAAGTAATGAAATGGCATTTCTTTAAAATGAATTCAGTAAGTATTTATGGAGTTCCTGTCCACTTTAAAATCTGAGTATAGTTTCCAAGGATCTTGTAGAAATTAAAACACACACACACACACACACACACACACACACACACACACACATACATACACATTATATATATATATATATATATACATAGAGATGATATCTGAGGTTCTGCAGTTTCATTATTTTATCTAGCACACATTGTTTGTTTGATTACAATAAGTTAGTGTGATTTTACTATGTTTGCATCTTCTAAAGGTCAAGGATTATTGTGTCTTAAAGGCAGAAATAGGCAACACTCTCCATGAAAATTCCAGGATGATGGGGAAATGTAAATGTATGTATATGTGTGTGAGCAAACAGAATTGTCTACCATGGTGTATTGTTCTGGGATATATGGGTGGGCTCACCTATGACCTACAAATGAGGTAAAAATCTTGCCTTAGGGCATACGTTTTTCTGAATCCCTTAGAACCACAAACATTTATAATGAGATAAAGAGAGAGAGAGAGAGAGAGAGAGAGAGAGAGAGAGAGAGACAGAGAGAGAGAAAGGCAAAAGAGTAAGAAAAAGAAGAGATGTTTAGAGAGAAAATGAAGCATAAAGCAAAGTAATAGGGTGGCATTTTGGAAATGTGCTCAAAATCACAGTAAAGTCAGAGATGGCGTCTTGACTGACTGAAGCACAGAGGAACTGCTTCTCCATTACTGATAGATTTTCTTCCTGAGTATTTACAAGGCGAATGGTGTGCTAATAGTTGAGTCTGCTTCGCTTTTAAATAACTTGGCTTTAAGAACAGTTTCTCCTCCCTTCTATATTTCAAAATGAGAAATGTCTTCTAGTTGAGGATTGAGTACATTCAGTTTATAAGTAGCATCAGCAAGTGTATGACATTCTTACCAAATTTGTAGTTTATGAGTCTTGGTTTGACCATATTTTAGGATTAATGATCAGTTAATAGTCTGTAAAATCTGATCTTAATTGCAGGAACCCATTTAAGTAATTTCCTTTAGTAAAAACATCATTGGAAGGCCATCCTTTGCCTCCTGGACTTGTTATTTTTGGAGGTCTGTCAAGCTTCATTTGGGACCCAGAATAGCAATAAGTAGAAAATTGCCAGGATGTCTACTGGTCAATTCAATAAAACCATAAGAAGTAAAACAAGATGTCTTCTACAGAGTCAGGTGTTAAAAAACCTATTTAGTCTCTTTTCTTCCTTCTTTTTTCCCTCCTTTCTCCATTCCTTCTTCCCTTTCTTCCAAAATGAAAAGGTTTAACAGATACTAAACTTCTGCAAGGAGAAATTATAACTTAGGGTACAGAGTTGTTTACTAGATTCTGAACTGCCTGGTGGCCTTAACTATGTTTGCTCTATTTTTGCACCTAAAACCATGCCATGTCCATTGCTGCCCACAGAGTAAGTACTCAATATATATTTTTTATTGGACAACTAACCTGTCACCCAAGTAGTCAAAAATGCATGAGAAGAAGGAGGTTAATTGCATGATAATTTATATTATTATTTTTTTTAAATTCAAAAGGTCATAAGAAAAATGTCTTGTTAAGACTCAGAAATAACCCTTATGTATGGCAGGGGCAAGTTGATTACTAAACACCTATATGCCTCTTTCATGTTCAAATAATAAAATAAAAATAAACAGCAGCAACAATAAAAATATTTAAAAAGAATATTCTATATTCAAAAATTACTGAAAAATATTCACAAATTAATTTTAATCATTATATATTATCTGTTCTTTTAAGAGAGAAAACAAACCAAATATTCTACTATAATCCATGATGAGTCTTGGAATTAAATCTGACACTGATTCCATCATAGTCAAAAAAGAATTATACCTAAACAATGGCTAGACGTATCACTGAGAAAACTTTCTTTGATAACCAACTATCAATCACAGTCTACCTTTTAGTCATGCTGAAGAAATTTGAGTAGTGCATTCAAGAAAATCATCTTTGCTCTTTTAAGTAACTTTAAAACAATGGGCATATGAATCATCTGAAGTAATTGAAAAAAAAAATACGGCATTCTCAATTATTCAGAAGACTTGATATAGAAACATAATTTTGTATCAAAGATTCATTAGCTTTCTATTTTTGTTCATCACCTTGCAGGGGTAACTTCCTAGGAGGCAATTATTCTTAATTCTAAATTTTCCTGCATTCCATTTTGGCTATTATGTTTTTTATCTCATTAGAATTTTTTTGGGGGGAAAAAAACAACTAAGATTTTTTACTCCTATTCATGTTCTCTAGGGGGAGGACATGAATAACACTTATCTGAAACAAAAAGTATGATGCAAGTGACACAGAACAAATAAAAATCAAGCCAGTTTATGCCTCCTCATGATAACCTCTAGCCTAATGAATGTGTAATAATATGATTATGACCACACTTCAATCTTCTTGACTTCTTTATATTTACATCTTTTACATCTTATTGATAGATAAAATATGCACTTTTTTTCAAATACAGTTGGAAACTGTTATATTTACTCTTTGTCAGAGATACATATAAATAGCAAAAGACATGTATTATTTCCTTTCAGATTTTTTATCCAATTTTACATGGTAAACAGGAACAATGTCTAGCATAACTAATTTCATAACTAACCCTTCTTACTAATTTTGCCTTATTGGTAGATTGTTTAAGCCTTTCTTATATAGAGTAACCACTGAACTCCATTTTCTATTGGTTTCTAAATCAGTGGTCCCCCAGCTCTTGGATTTTAGAGTTTGGTAAAACTAAAAAGAAATGGGGTGTTTTGTGGTATTTCCCACATTGGGAATGTTATGAAAAACATTCATCTTTCTCTATCACCATTATTTCCTAAAGGTATGTTAATATAAAAAAATCAGAAAGGACAAACTCTTAAAATAAAAAGCAACCATTTTAAATAAGTTCAACTTTATGAAATCTTGTTATGCTGTTTCTCCTTTCTTACTTTGTTGTGGGCAGTTCAAATTGTATTATCAGCAAGCACTGCTCTGAAGACCAGGGTTTTCAAATATTGCCATACTGATTATCTCAATTATAACATACACAGGTTGAGTTAAGCTATCTCTAAAATCCCTCCCAGTCTTAACATACTCTAAATTTCTGATTTTTACTGAAATTTTAATACTGTAAATTACTCCCTTAGTCAAGGATGGTTACTACATTGGTGATATTAAAACCAAGCTCTAATGTGAAAGGGAAAGTTTCCAATATATAAATTTAATTTTTTTAAAGCATAAAGATGTATCCTATATACTCATTTGCTAGGCATTTGCCATGGTAGTGCAGGACTTGATGGTGGCAGACCACTAAGCCTGAGATCTCTGCCCATGTGTATTTTGTCTGTAATCCAACTGTTCTAGAGTAAAGGCTACCTCAGATCAATCATTTTGGTCATGAGGGTATTATTCTGTACAGTAAGAACTCAGTGACTCATGTTGAGTAATAATATGTACTGTATTCTTATTAATAGTATAAGTTGGACCTGACTATAGTTAATTGTGTGTATTAATATTATACATTTATAAACAATCCACGAAGTATCATGTAAATGGGCATCCTGCCATGCAGTCATGAATCTTCTTATCCCATTTTTATCTTTTTCCCTTTGCATTTTTAAGTAGCTACTAGAGGCCTGGTGCACGAAATTCGTGCACTCAGGGGGGAGGGGTGTCCCTCAGCCTGGCCTGTGCCCTGTCGCAGTCCGGGAGTCCTCAGGGGATGTCCGACTGATGGCTTAGGCCTGCCTCAAGGAGCGGGCCTAACCCATTAGTCTGACATCCTTAACACTGCCACGGAGGCAGGAGAGGCTCCCGCCACTCCTGCTGTATTCACCAGCGGTGAGCCAGGATCTGGCTGAGCAGCGCTCCCCCTGTGGGAGCACACTGACCACCAGGGGTCAGCTCCTGAGTTGAGCGTCTGCCCCCTGGTGGTCAGTGTGCATCATAGTGACTTGTCCTTCTGCCTTTCGGTCAATTTGCATATTAGCCTTTTATTATATAGATGGATCTAGAGGAGGCACCTATTTTCCAAGATGATTGTCCACCATTCAACTATTTTTCAAATCCATTTTTAAGATTTTCTTTTTATACAGGTTTTCTTTGAACAAAACCTCTGAAGGTAATCAGAATTAACACAGCATTGCACAAAATCAAACCTAACATCTCATTAGTGTGCTATCTTGTCTTTGTTTAATTGACTACATCCCTGTCGCTATAAGCTCAATGATTAGAGGCTAAGCTTATAACGGTGATACAAGTGAGTGTATAAATATAATATCTGTATATCTGTATTCACACACACACACACAAATATCTATGTTGGTATGTTGGCTAGAAGTCTGAAAATGGTAGGAGAGAGAGACACTATGTAAAATGTGCTAGGAAACTATTGCCTGGCAATGCTGTATCATTAAAGAAACTCAGAAGACAAAAAACCCATTTCTATAGTTTACTATACATGTTATAGATCAAGAATGTCTAATTCCTAGTGAGCTAGCAGCATTCAGGCTGCCATCTTTAATGGTATTACTTTACTGTAACTAGGTCGGGTTCCTCCTTCATTTTGAGGACTCAAAATGGGCTTTAAGTAATTGCCATTCAGGTAAAATGCTTGAAATTATTGCATTAACAGTAAATTTTGGAAAAAGTTAATTGGGTGCTAACATTATAAATAAGTTGTTGTGAGGAGAGGTGATTCTAACACATTAAATGTCATCCAGAGTAATAGCGAATGATTTTGAAGGGAGAAATGATCACTGACAAATGACGAGATGCATTATTTTATCAACCTTTGCTTATGTCTGCTCTTGAGAGAAGGAGGTGAATTATCCTGAGCAGCATGTCATTTCCAAGTAATTCTGTTTGACTTCAGCATGGATTTTAGTTCCTTCCTATGACAGTGGGAGGCTTTCTTCTGGGAATCCACAAGATATTAAAAAAGAATAAAAAACCATACAGCCTAACGCCTCCCACACTGATGGAAGGCTCACAAGCTAGGTAAGTTGCTTGTCTTTGGGGAAGAGGTTAGTCAGCAGAAGTCATCATGTCTCAGAAAAGTTGGAAGTGATTCTTTCACCAAAACTTGTGAAATCAATATTTCAACTTATATCTGTATCTGAAACACCGTGCTCGATCAGCTGGTGAACTTGTACATTTAAGTGCCAGGAGCCAATTCTATTGGTTGCTTAGGTGTTTTGTTGCTCACACCCCTTTGTCCTCTCCACCTTGAAGTAAACCACCTGGCAGTGGTGGGCTCAGCAGTGACCCCATTTAAATGTGTTTGGTTATGAATTTTAGCACCTGTTTATCTTAATTGGAAGAGTCTGATTATTGGCTGCTGATACACTCCAAATTTAAATTAGAGAAAAAAATGAGCCAGACTCCATATATGCAGAAATACAGTCATCTTTCTCTGGAGGCACTCTCATTTTAATAGGGCCATAGAGCAATAAATAGAGCATGATAATACAGCAGTGTAATATGTATGATAATAGAGTTAGGCATGTGAGCTGGGGGAGTATAAGAAGGGCCACCTGACCCAGAAATGTTGTTGTTGTTGTTGTTGTGTGTGTGTGTGTGTGTGTGTGTGTGTGTGTGTGTGTGTGTGGAGATTTCCTGGAGGAAAACTGAAGTCTCTGAATTGAGTATTTAAGCATAAATATAAGTTCTTCAGAGAAAGAAGAATAGGGAAAGGCTGTTCAGGAGAAGGGGACTGTCCTATAAGAGGTCAAAATTGCCTTCGCACTATAGGTTGTTATAGTTGCACTATATGTTGTGAAGTGGCTCCAGAGAAATTGGGGAAGTTATAATAACCTCCCCTTACCGAGGCCTTACCATGTGCTAGATAGTGTGCCACAAGCTGCACAAGGATTACCTTCTTTAATTATCACAACAATCCTATAAAGTAGGTATTATTATTGTTTCAAGTTTCAATGAGGAAACTGAAGTATTGTGAGGTTAATAAACTTTCCCCAAGGCTTAAAACCGATAAATTGTGGAGCCAGGAATTGAACCCAGACAGCCTGTCTTTAGAGCCCATGACCTTAAAGACCATTTAATATTGCCTTTATGCCCTATATATAAAGGGTCTTGTATGTCACGTGAAGGAGCTTAGACATTCTCCTGAGGACAACTAGCATTTGTTAAACAAAACAATCAGCTTTTCAGTTTTTAAAGACCACTTTGCCATAGCAAGTGTTGTTTGATTGGAGGAGACAAAATCAGGCTCCAAGACTAACGAGAGGTGGTTGCTATAATTTTTCAGAGAGACACGCTGAGGTTTGAACAAAGATTGTCCCTCACTGTGGAAGGCAGCCTCTGCGATGGCCCCCAGTGGATTCTGCCTCCTGAAGTTCAGTGTTGCGGTGTAATCCCTTCCCCTTGAGTGCAGAGTGGGTTTATTGACTTGCTTCTAATGGCTAGAGTATGGCAGATGTGATGGGAAGTCACCCGCAGTATTGGGTTATACAAAGACTGTGGCTTCAGTCTTGCGTGCGCACCCTCCCTCTCCCTTGGACTGCTGCTCTGGAGGAAGCCAGCTGCCATGGTGTGAGGCAGCCCCACACCGAGGCTCAGAAGCCAGCCACAGCCCCTTGAGTGACCTTGGAAGCTAATCCCTCCCTAGCCTCGCCTGGAGGTGACTGCAGCCATGGCCGTCACCTCACTGCAGCCTTGAGAAAGACCTTGAAGGGGAACCACCTAGCTAAGCCCCTCCTTGATTCCTGACCCACAGCAACTGTGGAAGGAGAAATGCTTGTTGACTACAATCACTAAGATTTGGAGTAATTTGTTACTCAACAACAGAAAACTAACATGCCAGGTACTATCACCCTAATCATCATATATACCTCAAGCCCCTGGAGACACTTGGCATATATGTGGCAGGTTGACACTGTTTAATGATGTCATTTGTGTACAGAATACTATGTAGGAGGCTTTTTCTGGGAGAATATTAGTACCTCTAATTGACAGGAAAGCCCTGACAAATTCTAATTGCCTCATAATAATCTGTTTTTGTCTATGTTTCTCGCAAAATATATTTTTGGTAATTTTAGTGTCATTTTGGAAGACCTGACAGTGAACCCTCATTGCCACTAATGTGGCATGAGGAAGATAATGGAACTTGCATTCCCACTCTGGACCCAGATTGCCCCTCCCTCTGGATATTAAGCCAGCTCTTTATCCACCATCTGGGTGCATAGAGGAAACCACATGTGTTTTCACAGAGTTGTTATTGCATCACGTACAGTATAGCCAAGTAAGTGACCGTTGAGTATACAGCGAATGCTTTTTGACACAGATGAGATTGTGATGCACACCTATGGCCAAATTTCACAACTATATGGGATATTTACAACCCTTAAATATCTGCCTTTCATTATGTATTCTCCCCTAAATAGCTGACAAAGGAGAAGGCAAATTTAAAATGGATTCCTTGAAGGTCCCCCACCCCGCCCCTGAGGTGTACTTGCTCAGCTCCTGAGTCAGGGGCTGTGTGCATACAGTTGGCTCAGACGAGCTGGCACCCTTGAAGCTGCAGCAGCTGCACTGAACAATTACCAGGCTCTGACGGAGAACATTTCCCGTGGGGGACAAAGAGCCAGCTGGGCATTGCTGGTGTTTGTCTGGTGGATGTTTGTTAGTTTGTGTGAAGACTCAGATTCCCTGGGCAGCATTCAGTGGGTGAGAGAATTCGGTCTAGAATACATTAACCCAGAAAACGGCTACTGGAGAAGACCCTCTTGTGGGGGCAGTGTGTGCCTTCAGCAAGCAAACTGGCAAGCCTCGGCCAGAACATTAGGAACTTGGATGAAGCCCCTGAAGCTTGGCATCTCATTAAAGGAGTCTGGCGCCCATTAATGAAATTCAATCTATCAAGCCTTAGCTTTCTCAGTGTAACCTGCTGAAATAATGTCCTTAAACTCTCCGGTCAAAATTACACTGGAATTTCACACACAGACCAAACTTCTGGTATATAAAGATTACAGGACATATTCATTATACCAGAGGCTGTATCTAAATATTAATATTTGCTCAGATTGCTCTCAGATAAGATCACCTCAAAGCACCTTAATACACTCAGTAATTCAGAAAAACTCATTATCTTGAAACTATCATTAACCTTGTGATGAAGACGGATGCTGAAACGAGGTGATTTTTATAGCAGCTTTTTTGTCTTTAATGCAATATATATTTAAAATGAAGGTTATGAATCTTAAACTAATGAAGGGTTTTCTTAACACTTCATTTTAAATTACTTCCATTCTGCTAAGCTATATATCATTTGGTCTGTCTCTTTAAAACTATAGGTTCATTAGTACATTTTACTAATGCATTTTATACCATCTTTAAGTAATCTTGAGATAAACAATGAAACAGCAGTTAGCTTTCCATTCCCTGTAGTAAATGATAATGGTAGATAACATCATGTATTGCTTATGAGTTGAGGAAAGAATACTTTTCCAGAGACTATTTGCAAATTTAAAGCTTCAAAAAATACTAGCCTGTCCTTACCTCTTGTAGAAACAGCTTCTCAGATGTTAAAAGAGATTATGCATATGATTAAGTCCCACATTTGCAATACACGCTTTTGTGGTAACAATAAAAATGCGCATTGGTCAGGAGCAGAAGATGTACCCCTGAGCATCTTGTAATGTTTCATTTGCCTTGGGAGATAAGAAACAGGACATCTAAGGTTTAGGCTAGCCACATAAACCTTGTCACTCACTAGTACCTATTAACACTATTTCTAAAGAAAAACCTTCTAACTGCAGTGAAAAGGAAGATTGAAAGATAAATGTGACATTTTTGCCTGGGCCTTGGTAACAATTAAGGGCTGTGTCTTGAAAGTGTAGAGGCTCATGATCATCCCTGACATTTTGCAGTTTTTCCTGCCATGACATTTCTTGGGATCGGGAGCTCTCACCTCCTAGCGTGGACTCACTCAGTGGGAAGACTAAGGCCCTGCAGGCACCACAAGTGTTCAGAGGTTAATGTGCCTTTGGAGAGTAAAGGAGCAGGGTGAACAAGAGGCAAAGACAAAACAGAAGCTTTGCAAGACAGGGGCCTGGCAGCCGCACCAGTCACTTTCTTATACCTTTGGCTCTTTTTCCACTTCCAGTTCTATCTTCCCCAACAAGGAGACGTGAGAAAAAAAAGTCAGTGAGTCTTCCCTGTAGGCTTTAGAGAAGGAAAGAATTTAAATGGATAAAGTTTTAATTCTTTTCTTTTCTTTCTTTCTTTCTTTCTTTCTTTCTTTCTTTCTTTCTTTCTTTCTTTCTTTTTCTTTTTTTTTTTTTTTTTTTTTTGCAGTTGGCAGGCCCTAATAAAAAAGCAGTCTGTCATTTTTGTCTTCACAGGGAATAATAGTGATGAACATACGAAGCAAAAATACTATAAACTCTACAACAAAGTATTTTGTGTTCATGCTTCCTTATTTTCATTCTTTTTATATTATTGGATAAAATATTGTTCAGCTCTTAAAAGCCAAATACCATAATAGATTTCGGAGGGGGCTTGTTAGAAATCTGGCTCTGAAACCAACAACAAATCATAGCAGACTAGACATATTAAAATTTAGCTTTTAGTTAAGATTATTAAATTATCGCTTCTTAATTGTCATAGCTAAGGAGGAGAATGTAGTCCTGTCCCACAAGGGGCCTGTAGGCCTTGCTATAAGCAAGTTTCAAAAGGTATCTCTGCTTAATAAGGTAAGAAAAGAATGTAACCAGTTAAGCATAAAATGGATAGCTCTGTTCTTTTCTATTTGCTCTTAAGAAAATGTCACTGACTCACAATATTAAGATGTCTTACAGATCTTTCTTTCTGTTTGAGGCCATCTGGCCATAGTCACATAGACCTGGACAGGATGCCACCAGGAGATGAATAAATCAGATTGTGGAAGCTTGCATAAGAACTGACCAACCAACACAGCCCTCCTGACTTTGAACCCCTTAGTCATGATTACTCATGATTTTTGTCCTATAAAATCTCTTGTCTGTAAACCATTAAGGAGTTCTGGCTTTGAAACCACTTAGTTTCCCATTCTGAGTGGTGTCATTTATAATAAAATAGAAGATCTTTCTCCATTGTAAAGCCCAATGTCAGTTCTTGACTCATAGGCATACAGGTGGGCATGGATTCTCTTTTTACTCGTTCAATTTCAGCTCCATTGTGCCTCCTCAAACACAGACCTACTATTCCTAAGAAAAATAGATATCCATCCATCCAGCCAGCCATCTGACATTTACTGAGCACCAACAATGTATCAGACACTAGGAAAATCATGAGAGACAAAAAAAGGGCACTACTCCTGTTTTTAATGAGTTTACATACAAGAGGGGAGAAGTCCAGCATAACACAAATGACTACACAAATAAAAATTTGATTACAATTGAAGTCATTTTATATATATATATATATATATATATATATATATAATATTATATATATATTTATATTATATATTTATATATATATGTATACACACACACACACACAAACATACATATACACACTAGAGGCCCGGTGCACAAAATTCGTGCATGCGGGGGGGGGGGGGGGAATGTCCTTCAGCCCAGCCTGCACCCTCTCCAATCTGGGACCCCTCGAGGGATGTCCGACTCCAGTGGGATCGGGCCTAAACGGGCAGTTGGACATCCCTCTCACAATCCAGGACTGCTGACTCCCAACTGCTCACCTGCCTGCCTTCCTGATTGCCCCTACCCGCTTCTGCCTGCCAGCCTGATCACACCTTAACCACTCCCCTGCCAGCCTGATTGATGCCTAACTGCTCCCCTGCCAGCCTGTTTGCCCCCAACTTCCCTCCCCTGCAGGCCTGGTCACCCCTAACTGCTCTCCCCTGCAGGCCTGGTCACTCCTAACTGCCCTCCCCTGCAGGCCTGGGTTCCCCCCAACTGCCTTTCCCTGCAGGCCCAGTCACCCCCAATTTCCCTCCTCTGCTGGCCTGATCGCCCACAACTGCCCTCCTTTGCAGGCCTGGTCCCTCTCAACTTCCCTCCCCTGCTGGCCATCTTGTGGTGGCCATCTTGTGTCCACATGGGGGCAGGATCTTTGACCACATGGGGGCAGCTATCTTGATCTTGTGTGTTAGAGTGATGGCCAATCTGCATATTACTCTTTTATTAGATAGGATAGAGGCCTGGTGCAGGGGTGGGGACCAGCTGGTTTGCCCTGAAGGGTATCCTGGATTAGGGTGGGGTTCCCTTGGGGTGTGGAGAGGCCTGGGCGAGGGGCCTGTGGTGGTTTGCAGGCCAGCCACAATCCTGGTGACCCAAGCAGAGGCCCTAGTATCTGGAATTTATTTACCTTCTACTATTGAAACTTTGTAGCCTGGAGCGGAGCCAAGCCTCCTGCTCGCTCTGTGGCCGGCAGCCATTTCTGTTTGGATTTGTTTACCTTCTATAATTGAAACTTTGTATCCTTGAGTGGAGGCCTGGGCCTGCCAGAGTGTGTGGAAAGCTTGGCTTCCTCTGTTACCGGGGAAACCCAAGCTTCCCTTCTGGTAGCCATCTTGGTTGGGATTAAATTGCATACTTGCCCTGATTGGCTGGTGGGCGTGGCTTGGCTGGTGGGCGTGGCTTATTAGCGAAGTGATGGTTAATTTGCATATCACTCTTTTATTAGAGAGGATATATATATAAAAGAAAGGTACTATGAGATCATAAAACTGGGTGAATTTAACATAGTCTAGTGGTGTTGAGGGTGGTTCAACAAGGCATCCTTGAGGAATGGTATTTAAGCTGAAGTGGGTTAGGTATGCTGGTGGCACTTAGAGGTGAGACTAGAGACAGGTAGGGCTCACACACCTGGAGTGACTGCCTTGGGACTCCATGTATTTCCCTAGACCTAGGAATCTAGATTTCTCCTGTTAATGCTATCTTCATCTCCCATTAGTACCCCATGTTTTCCCACTTAGTTGTTCTTCACAGCTTTGAGAGCTTCAGAAGTTTTCCCATGTGGATTAAAGTTTATAGACTATTAGAGATAATCACGGGCCAACAGATTGTGAACAAGCAACTGTGACCTCCTTAAGATCACAGGACATCATGTATTACCTCAATGTTGAACATCTTGTAGATTTAAGTTACTTGTTTGTTACAAAAGTTTTAAGTTTAATAAAAATTATTTGTAATTTGTACATTCATTCTGTGACTCTTCTAAAGTAACCCTTGAGCATATTTTGTTGGTTTCTGCTCTCATAGGCTAAATATTTCCTTATTTCACTTTGCAAAATTTCTCCTCCACCCCACAAAAAAGAACCATTTTAGAGAATGCACAAAACTATTTTGAACCGGGTCATCATCTGGTTAATTCAAAATTGCATAAGTCTAGATAAATTAGGTTTTCAAGGCTTTATTACACAGTATAGTTCCCCATCTTTCAGTCCAATATGAAGCCACAGAATCATGAGTACCAGCAATTTCTGGTGCTAATTTAATTTCCAACTTGCTTGCCTTTGGTGTAAGGTAGGCCCTCTGGCAGTTCAAGCTCCTGACCTACTTAGAGTTTATTTTATGCTCTGGAATGCAGCCCGTTTTATAGAGCAGGTTAAACTCTAGAACAGGTCATTAATCATTGTAGCTCCCTGGGCTTTCCTGGTGCTTTTGAGAAAGAAGCAGAACTGATACAAATAAAACATGTAGGGAATTTTTATTTTGAAAGCTTCAAATCTGCTCACAGAAATCACCAGGGAGGAGAGATACTGTATTCTAAATTTAGGTAGGTGGAAAAGACTCAATTACTGGAAAATGTTGCCTTCCTCTAACAGGAATGGGGAACATGAAAATCTAAATGTCCTCTTTTAAAGCATATAAAAGGTCCTTCGATATATTGAGTTTATATCTTAGTTATTGATAAACTGAATATAAGGTATTTATCTTTCAAAACTAATGATAATTATTTATTAGCTTAAGGACACCCTTATCATCAATCAAAGGTTTTATTTTATGTTATAGACTATCAGAGTTTGGCTTTCTAGTGAAAACAGAAGGCTTATGAAAAAAAGAAAGAAAAGAAAACAGAAGGCTTATGAACTTTATATATTCTTGTAGATTTTGAGAAAGCATATGTTTTTATTCATGAGAGCTAATGATCAGTACCCAAAGTACAACTCCAAACTCAACTGAATAAGCAATTAGCTTTCGCAATTTAATAGTAAATCAAGTAATGATACATATTTTGCTACTTGTTCGATATTTATAGACTAGAAATGAAACATATATTTACTCATAGGATACATAAGCTCTCAAGGGGCAGTCACCTAAGGACACTCAGAAGGATTGAAGGGAAAACATGTGAGGTCCTAAGGACAACTTTTATGAGAACAACAGCGTTGTTCTTGATACTCCCTTCTCAGTTTCACTGCTGGACCTTGGCTCAGTTTCATCCTTGTGTCTACAGCACCCTCTCCATTATTCTAAATGCTATGTATCATTCAAGGCTCAGAACAAGTCCTCTGCCATGAAGTTTCCCCTGATTGTGCAGCTATACCTTTACCTGATTTCTAAATGCAAATATTGTCTGGCCCATGTGTGCTATTCTTCATACACAGCACTGTAGTATATTTTAAATTATGTCATATATTCTAACATAACTTAAAATATGTTAGTCATTCCAAACACCCCAGGAAAAGCTTCATTGTACCTGCTCATGCATGGTACAATGCATGGCAGGTAGAAAGGGTCTTATGTGTCATAGGTACACCATAAATGATGCCTCCTGAGGATAGATGCAGTGGAATAAACCCAAGATACAACATTAAGAAGCTCTGCATGTGTTGTGAAGATTGTTCCTATTTGTATGATGACTGAAATATAGACAAGAATCAGATCTGAAGAGCTGAAGGAAAATATTTTTATTACCTGGGGATGCCTTCAGAGAGGCCTTGATAGAATTCTTACTAATGCCTTTCTGTCTTTCTTAGAATAGAAATAAGTGCAGGATGATTCTCAAGACAGAGGGATGGAATTTATTTTAATTTATACTTCATGACAATGTCATCTTAGATTTTATTTGAAGGTACTGCAAATGAAACCTGATATTCTGTGAAGAATGATTTTGCCAAGGAGACCATAATTTCCCAAGGATTTAATGAAGCTATTTCATGAACTTGCAAGAGAAAAGAAAATCTCTAAAGACAGGTGTTACATTAAGCCATAAAAAATGAAATTCTGATTAGTCGATATAAGAATTCTGTTGTTTAAAAATATAGGGATATGGAAATGCTATTATTTTATTTTTTAATATATTTTATTGATTTCAGAGAGGAAGGGAGAAGGAGAGAGAGATTGAAACATCAATGATGAGAGAGAATCATCGATCGGCTGCCTCCTGAATGCCCCACACTGGGGATCGAACCTGCAACCCGACCAAGAATCAAACCATGACACCCTGGCTGGTTCATAGGTTGATGATCAACCACTGAGCTGTGCTGGCTTGGTAGAAATGCTATTATTTTAAATAGACACCTGTGGTGGATGCATTTTTCTTACTTTTCTTGTTTTTTACTACAATTAAAGTGGGTCCATCTACAGTAAGCACAGGAAACCCAACACATTCATAAATATACCTCACTACCAATGTGCTTTCTTCAAGAGGAGCCTGTTTTGCTCTAGCTGATTTGGCTCAGTGGATAGAGCCTTGGCCTGCAGACTGAAGGTCCCGTGTTTGATTCCAGTCAAGGGCACATGCTGCGGTTGCAGGCTCAATCCCAAGTAGGGGGCATGTAAGAGGCAGCCAATCAGTGATTCTCTCTCATCATTGATGTTTTTATCTCTCTCTCCCTTTCCCATCCTCTCTGAAATCAATAAAAAAATATATTTTTTAAAAGAGGAGTCTATTTTACTGATCCCCTAACTCCTTCCAAAGATGAAGAGAGGAGGATGATTATGGCAATGGGGTTGGGTGGTACCTGAGGAAAGTTAAGTGGCAGGAAGTTTTGGGATGATAAGAAGGCCTGCTATCCCTTCACTCCCTCCCACTATGTTTTCATCAATAAAATTTTCTCTTGAGGCAGTGATTTTCTCCATCATGATGCAAACACATCCCAAGGAGAACAAAAATCCCAGTTTTTCATGAAGGTTTATATGAAATACTCTCAGCAAACTAGTAACATTCAGAAAACCTTGATTTTTATTGCAATGAGAACAATGGAGGGAATTTCTTTTTAAACAGACTCGAATTGCAATTTTGTATATTACTTTAAAACATTTGGATAGTCTATTGGGTGTCTTCTCACAGTAACCTCTGGAACTTGGCCTTCCCTATTCACTAGGCTTGAAAATCTCTGCGCTAATGTTTGTGTGTGCCATCTGCCCTCAACTGCCCATGTCTCTAGCTGGTTAACATCTTCTACCATTTCTCTTCCTTCATATTTCAACATAGGCATGGCTTCCTCCAATTCCTCCAGGCTGGGTTAGATGCCTCTTCTCTGCTCAGAGATCACCCTTACTCCATAGTACAATTTTTATCACACCTTTTTATGGGTTCTGTTAATCTTTCTGTCTTTGTGCACTCAGGTGCTAGGGATGTGTTACCATTGCAACAGGCTTTCTAACACAGTGTCCTATTCAGAGTTGATACTCTATACATATTTGGAGAATGAGAGAATCATTTGTTTTGCCTCATACTTAACACATTTAGTGAGTACCTACAATAAGGAAGGTATTGTCCCTACTCATATCCTTCAATCAATGTAGTCAAGAACATTGGCAGTATTGAGTGATAAGGCCTGGCATTAGAATCCAGGTGACATGCTCTGATCTCCATTTAGAGGCAAATAGTATCAGAGTTTCAATCTCTTACAGTTCAGCACAGGCTGGTCCTCCCTAAATTGCTCTATCTATCTGTTACAATGTCCCCCATCACTTCTTGCCTCTTTCCTTATTGGTAAAAAAAGAAGAGAGGACAAGGACAGAATATATAAAAGGGGAGTATACTTAATTTTCATGAGTCTTACTTGACTTACCTGGCACCTAGAAAGAACTTTAAATGAATGGGTCCATGAGGGCCTTATTTCTTCCTACCAAAGTATTACCAGAAGTTAGAATCTTCTCCTGTGAGTACTAAGAATGTACCAGTTAAAATGGCATTTTCTTTAGCTCAATTACAATCTGACGAGTGAGGACTGTGCTAGTTTCTTTGGAGCATATTTTTCAAATATATTATAATCCTATTTCTCAAAGCTTTCTAGTTAAGAAGATGACAAAATTCATTATACATCCACGCATACACAGAAATATTTATCATCTATGTATCCAACTATGTGTCTATATCCCTACCTACCTAACCTACCCACCTACCTGTCATATGTCCATCTAACAAGAGATACAACATAGAAATTAATTGTTTAGTTGTGTGGAAACAGACCAAGTGCCTGAGAGTTTAAGCATGGAAGAGGCCAATGCAAGCTTGGTTGCTTGACAAATTTAGAGATGGTATGGATTTCAGAAATGGTAGAGTTTGACATATAGAGAAAAGAATAGCACTATTGCAAGTATAGGAATCACTGACAGCAAACCTCACATCTTGTTATAAGCAGGACAAGTAGAGCTTTAAGGAGACTATTGGTCCAGAGACAGTACAACTGATGAGGAGTGAGAATACAAGTGGCAAAGAAGGGGGAAAGTACTCATAGTGTAAGAAGGGGTCAAGGGGAGGAAATACTCAAATGCCTTCTGCAGTGTGTTTGTATGTGTATTTGTTTTCCAGGAATACGGGAAAAGTTGACTCTAAAGGACATATTAAAATGAGTTCATGTGGATGATAGTGCAAGAAAGGAATTAGTCCATTAAAAAACAAAGTTTTCTCTCTAAGACAGGGTTGGGAATAACTATTTCAAACAATGCTAATCCTTTTAAATAGCCATATGGGGCTCACTGGTTGAAGTATAATCCAGGTGTGGCAATTCGCCCAAGTTACGCATTGAGCCAAAGCAAGAGAAAAGAATGTCTGCTGCCTCTGCAACTACAGAGGCTGGGAAACAGCAAATGTTGCAGAAGCAGGGTCTCCTAACCTCTATAGATTAATCAAGAATCTCTCCTTCCTCTGTGGGATAACTATTCTAAAAATAAATGTTTCCCTGCGACCTTCAAAGTCTGTTCTTAAAGTTTGCTGGAACACAAAGTGAATTTCAAGTGCCAACTGAACATAATCATATCCCAATTATTAGCAGGTTAATTTTCACATGTTGCAACCAAAAATTCCTGGCACTGTTAGCACCAGTAATTGGGTTCTGAGTTTATTCCCAAGGGTTGAGGATGGGGAAGGACTCCTATTATCAAGGAATTAACTCTTCATAAGCTATGGAAATAAAAATAGAAGGCAGAAAAAATAAATTATATTACTGATTTTAATTAAGTTCTCAAATTTCATTCTTGAAATTCAGAAATTTAAAAATTCTAATTTAACAATGCATATGGATGGGAAACAGAGATGTATGAGTGTTAAATACATAGAATATATTTTAAAAACTCTCTCCTAAAGCCAATAAGTGAAACATTTTATAATATAACTTCTTCAAATATTGTGGACAAGGAGCTATGCTGGCCAAATCAAGTTTCAGATATTCCCCTAGGCATGTAATTTTGTATTTTGCTGTATGGATTTCAATTTTACTGGCAATGAAAAAAGGATCTGCAATGTGGAATTATTGTTCTTGACAACATTTAGGAATCCTATTTTTCAAAGAGAAAAATAATTTCTTAAGGAACAGAAGTTCATTGTTTTCTTTGTTGCTTTGTCCTTGTATATTGTGTCTCTTCTTGACAATTAATATCACTTCTACATTTAAACCCGTTGGCACAAAAGTAGCATCAGATTCTTTTTTTTCTGAGAATCTTCTCAGAACAAATAAGAAATAACCTAAATTTTTGTGACTGAGATAAAAAAAAATTGTTTGCTTTCCCAGAAAGTTAATTTTCTGTCCTATTCTTGAGGCAGATAGTAGAATATTCATCTTCAAAAAGTGGCCTATTTGATTACTTGGTTGTAACTAGTTAGGAAAACTCACTTCTGGTGAAACAGGGATTAAAATGGCTCTGCTTCTAAGTGGGAATGCCAAGCGGAAAGGGCCCTAGACTCCACATTCAGAAATGAGAGTTCTAGTTGTAGGTGTGCAGTCAATAATTTATGGAACTTTGGATAATTCACTTCACTGAAAAGTATCTACAAAAATAAAGACTTGATGACCAGAATCAAGCAGTTTTCATAAAGGAAAGCACAAAATAAGTAGCAGAACTAGACCAAAGTTTATTTAGAGTGCTTGACTCTTTCAAGTTTGTCAGAACATACCACACACACACACACACACACACACACACACACACACGCACACACAACCTTAAGAGAAAGCCAATACATTAAACTACTCAGAATGAAGCTGGGCTGACTGAATCTGGGGGTAGTGTGGAAGTCTCAATGCTCCACCCCTTAAGCCCCATCCTGTTTATTGGCACCTAGTAGTTTAAGGAGCTCAAGTTTCAAAACTATTGGAATAATTGCATTAAGACATTCTTTTATTTAATAAAGGAGTTTTTCTCTGAAATAAGATTAGAGTATTTCTCTCTTACATTATTTAAAAAAATTATTGCTGTCAGGATGAACACTAATCTAGCCATACAATATGTGATCATCATTCTTTTCTTATCCATTGGATAGGCCACAGATGATAACTGTGTGGAAATTAAACCGGAACTAAAATAATCTTTATCTCTGTTGTGTGTTTTTTTAGTAACTAATAAAAAGGAGAGAATGGCTTGAAGGTTCAGGATGGAACAAAACTGCCTCCCAGGTGAGGTTCCTTCAACTTCACTCTGCATTGATGTTTTCTCCTCTCCACCTTTGTGATTCTAAAGGAGGAGTTTGGCTTCAAATTTGTAGGCAAATTTGAGGGAAAATGTGTAAGAAACATATTTAGAATCTTAATATGACTAATTAGAAGTCAAAGTTGAGGGGTTATGGGTATTTATTATATAAACTAGAGTCTCAGTGCATGAAAATTTGAGTACTTGCGGGGGGGGGGGGGGTCCCTCAGCCCAGCCTGTGTCCTCTGGCAGTCTGGAACCCCCCTGAGGGAAGCCCACCTGCCGGCTTAAGTCTACCCCCTGGGGGATCAGGCCTAAGCTGTCAGTCAGACATCCCTCCGGCAGCCTGGGAGCTCTCAGGGGATGTCTACCTGCCAGCTTAGGCCCACGCTCCGGGGACCGGGCCTAAGCAGTCAGACATCCCTCTGGCAGCCCGGGAGCCCGTGGGAAATGTCTGACTGATGGGGAGAGTGGGCCTAAGCCACAGTTGGACATCCTTAGTGCTGCCTAGGAGGTGGGAGAGGCTCCTGCCACCACCACTGCACTCGTAGCTGTCAGCCTGGTTTGTGGTGGAGCGGGGCTCACCCTGAGGGAGTGCACTGACCACCAGGGGGCAGCTCTTGTGTTGGGTGTCTGCCCCCTGGTGGTCAGTGCATGTCATAGCGATGAGCTGTCTTGGTCATTCTGCTGTTAGGGTCAATTTGCATATTACCCTTTTATTATATAGGATAGTATTAAATGATTCTAAAATGTAAAAATATGATAATCATCTCTCTCTGTTTTAAAATCCAGGAGGCAAATGCTTTAGCTTTTCAAGTAATAGGTTGTCTAGAGTAGGCAGCGGTATTTATTCCTTGGAAAATACTTTATTTTTAACTTTATACAAGAAATCTTATGTTTGCATTTTTCCATTTACTAGAATTATAAGCACCCCTTTCATTAGGACTTATTCATTCATTTCTATGGAAGGAAATGTAGGAAAGAGGAAAGAGAAGTCTTTCCTCACTGGAAACACTAAGTGGGTGGTAGGATCTAACAATGGTAGAAAATAAATGAGAGGCAGTAGAGTAGGCAGTTTTGGAAGTAATTCAGGTGCCTGCAGGTAGGAAAATTTAGGGGCCTGAAATCACACTATTTTCTGATCCCAACCCATGAATAATGGATATAGCTATGGGCATAATTTACAAATGACAGCATATCACCTTAAACAGGATTGTACAGCTCAACTGACTGCTGCCAGTCAACCAAAAAACAGCACTAGAATGTATCTCTCTATTACGTTCTTTTTTTCCCTTTTGATTTCAATCAATTTCACCCAGTGTTGTCACCATGACCTGAAAATTAAGACTGTGTTCCTAATAATGGTTTGGGGATTTGTCAGCTTGATACTTCACTTCAAAGGTGAGAAAGATCAACAGGCACCAGGAATAGAGCTGCTGTAGACCATTTTCCATATTTTCTGCCACCTCAGAAAAGGAAAACTGAGAGACCAACAGGAAATAGAGGAGACAAGAGTATAAAAAACAGCATGTCTTTGTAACCTGGTTCGCCTCACACTGCATGCCACCTCATCTGTCCCCACCATTGGTGGTACCTCCTTGTACCACTCATCTCAGGACATTGAGACCAGAGCAGAAAAAGAGTTCTCTACTCTCAACTCTTTAACCACTAAAATACAACAGAAAGGCAGCTTTAGCTATGGTATTCTCAGAAGAGAGATTTAGACACCTTTTAATTCTCCTCTCCATGACCCTGCATCCCACATTTTTTTCTTTCTAAGTGATTCTAAAGGAGTAGGCTCCACAATACAAGGTGTGTTTGTGACAGATATATTTGAAACATAAAAGGAGATATAGATGGCATTTAAAAGAGAAAAAAAGGAAATGTAGATGGTATTTTCTTCACCTTCTCTGAGCCAGTTCTATATTGGGTACAGTTAGAAAATAAACCCTAGTAGACTTCATTAAAACAATAAGGAAAAGTGTACTTCCCATTGAGGGGAAGCAGAATATGTGACTCCAAAATATATCACTTTGGCATGTGGATTATTTGGAGCTGAAGACCATCAAGATCTAACAGACTCAGGAAAGACTCTTTACCTTCCCCTTAAATGCCTAAAACAATTTAGATAGAGAACCCGTGCCAGGAGACAGCTAATACCAAAGATGACTTTTCATCAGAATGGCTTATCTGCATAGCAAGGCAAACATTTGCTTACCATTTACTCCGCACATTCCTTTGAACTGTCTTTTTTCTGATTTCAAGTACAGACACCTACCCCTTCTCCTTAATTCAGGATGACACACAAGCCTCAACTTCCTGACTATCTTTGGGTCTCATGATTTGGGGCTCCTATACACAAAATTTGTTTTTTGCCTGTTATTCTGTCTTATGTCATTTTAATTATTAGACCATCCAAAGAACCTAACAGAGAAGAAAGTTAAAGTTTTCAGCTCCTATACTATTAAGTACCACCCCCTTCTCACCAATCATACCTCACGCCTATCCCAACTTCCTTTCTTTAAAAAGTTTTAAAATTTCTCACACATCCATATTTGAATTGAATATTCAGTACTCACAGTCACCTGTGAAAAAACATTATTACCTAAAGAATATTATCTAAATAATCTCCCCTCAAATATGAATTGCTCAGGATAAGAATGGGTACAAAATATAAACACATAATTAAGAACAGTTTTTGTCATAAAATATGCTTGAGAAATAATGGGTAAAGCTGTTTCGTAGATGTGTTTAGTTTAGTACTTCTCGGAACTTTTAAGGTGCTAATTCACCATGTTAATTTCTGGGGAGAGTGGGTATTATTTGACAAAGAAAACTTTTCTTCTAGGAAACACTAATGAGAAGCCGATTCTAGAGCACTCCAGCCTACGCACTGTCTTCAATGGAGCTTGTGTCTCTGAGGAAAATTGCTTCTTGAATTCAATATGGCAGTAGCTCCCTGATGAAGGTGAGCCTGTTATCCAGTATGATTTGCATAAACAATAATTACGTCTTTTTAAAAAAACAAAAATATTATAATTAAAACATCATAAGAATATATAACTGGACCAATGAACTCATTAAGAAATCTATAGAAAACAATACAACGTACAATACCAACTGAAGAAATGTGAAACCTCAGTCTCTACTGGGTTCTCTTTTCAGCTTCTTTAACTGCAGAATAAAAGGATTGGGCAACATCCATGTTTCTCAAATTTGCCTGATGTTAATAATGTGGAAACAAAGGTTGCAAATGCAATGGGGATTGTTAAAAATTTAAAATTCTCAGGCTCCATTGAAATGTATTTGAGTTTCCAGGGAATGGAGGGAGGGAGGAAGGAAGAGAGAAGAAGAAAGAGAGAGGATGATATCTAAAGTTTCTTTGAAATTTTGAAATTCTATAAAGATTAACTGCTTTTAAATGAACTTTTAAAAAGCAATTGGGTTTTATAGTTTTAATATCTAATTACATATCTCTCATTATAAATAATATCCCATGATTGAATTCAACTCAAGGAATAGTTCAGTCACTTAACATTACAAGATCTTGTGCCACTTGGGTGTGTGAAAATGACATGTGCGCTCTGAATTTCCATATCTGATACAAAGATCTTTTACCTAATTTTCATCCTGTCAATCATGGAAAATTTATTGCTACTGCCCACTTTCATTAGGCGACCCACATTGAACTACATTTGTCCCAACCCCTATGCCATGAGGGCAAATGAGCAAAGGAACTCTCCCGCCAGTGCGTTCTTTCTGGTCCTGAGTCTGACTTTTACTCAAGGCTCATACTAATGGGGGGATCAAAACTGAATCATCTTGGTAACACATATCTGCAATCTTTCTGTATGGCCAGTGCCATAGCAACCAGACAATTGTAATGTATGCTAAGCTAAATTATTTTTATCTATCTCTTCTGACCCCTCATATTTTACTTCAAGCATCTATTTTCAACTTGTTTCTTTGGCTGACAGAACTTTTAAAGGAGGCAATATTTTCCCTCCCTTCACTTAAAAATGTGTGATGAATGTACAAAACTAAACAGGTGCTTTATAAAAGCAATTATATATACATGCTTCCCCTACAAGCTGTGGCTCTTAGTCAGTGGCTTTCAGGGATTCACACAGATACTTTCTTTCATCACCTAGAGTATGGGTAAGTATTACTTGTAATCTAATTAAGGTGTTTTAAATTGAATGAAATTTTATTTTAATTTAGAATATATGTCAACAAGTAATAGTCAGTCTTGATATGCATATAATATTTAGTAAAATAGTTAGAAAATAACTCCTTTCTTTTTTAAATTACTTTCCTATTCAAAATAATGAACATCCTTATTTTATATTTAATATGTATATAGCATACATCATTCTTGAATTAAACAATTGCTACTTAAATGTCTATAGTTACTTACTATATACTAGAGGCCCAGGGCACGAGATCCCCAGGGGATCGGGCCTAAGCCTGCAGGCAGACATACCTCTCACAGTCCAGGACTCTTGCAGTCTGGGACCCCTGGCTCCTTACCGCCCCCTGCAGCGGAGGCAGAGAGGCTCCTGCCACTGCTGCTGCACTTGCCAGCTATGAGCCCAGCTTCTGGCTGAGCGGTGCTCCTCCTGTGGGAGCACACTGACCACCACGGGGAAGCTCCTGAATGGAGCGTCTTCCCCCTGGTGGTCAGTGAGCATCATAGCTACCCATCGTTTTGCCATTTGGTCGATTTGCATATTAGGCTTTTATTGTATAGGATTCCTTATTATTGAAAGATTATAGGATATATTTATTTGCCCAGAGAAAAAGAATCTCGAAGATCAAAGATTCGTATTCAATCAAAGGCCCTTGAAGGCAAAAACCTTAACTTAAACATTTTTGTATCACCATTGGATATAACACGGGGGTTCTACAGAAAGTAACTTCACAGGGTGATCTGATCATAAATTCCTAACTGGACAGGCATGGTGGGTAGTCATGCCCCAGGCATATAAGTTCTTTAGTAAGCTCTGTTTGTTGTTTCTGTGCATCTAGGTTAGCACACCTTTGTAATGCCCCTTTCCGACTCACCGAGAGAACACATATTCTTAACTATCCTGTAATTCCATCCTCAAGTTGCTTCCTCTCCCCTCCATGTAATTTTCCTTACAGTCCCTCCTTAATTTAAAATGTATAAAAGAAACTGCAAAACTGTTACTCTCTGGAGCATTTGAGATCTTGCTTCCCAGCATATGTTGTGTCAGTTTGGCTCAACTAAACTGTTATAAAAATTCTCTACAGGTTTGGATGTTTCTTACATTGACAACACTTGGACTTATATTTAGTAAGTACTCATGTAGACAAAAAAGGGGCCACAAACTAAACCTGACAAGCTCAGGGGAAGCCTGCATGGCTGGCCTTACAAGCTTACCTAACTAACCACATAGGATGGTCTGAAATTAAAACTTCCTAACTAAAGGAGATTGATGGTGGGTAGTCATGTCCTAGGCTAGTATCTTTCCTAACAAAGGTCAGTCTTTACCTTAACTGAGCCTGTCTATTGTGCTTTTTGCATCTAAGATAACATACCTTTGGAATGTCAGGTAATTTCCTTTTCCCGGACCTATTAGGGCACAATCTCCCACCAGAGCAGGAGACCACACCTTGTTTTTGTTATCCTAGTAATTGTTAATTGTTAACTATCCTGTATCCACCTATGTAAAAGAAGTATGTGTCTATTCCTTTTACTTTTTATCCAATCCCAGAGATTTTTCCACTTTGCTTCCTCCCACCTCCCTAATCTATCACCAGTGGATTTCAGGTAACTTCTTACACTCCCCACCCTCCCTCCTTTGATTCTGATGTATAAAATAAGGTGCAAAACTGCCATTCTCTGGAAAATTTTCTCAATCTCTTGAGATTTTGGTTGCCAGAAATTGTGGTCAGTTTAACTCACAAAAATTCTCTACAGGTTTAAATGTTTCTTACCTTGACACTCACACATATTGAATTGGTAATTATTTCTCTGAATGTGCTTCATTTGAACTTGCATCTTCCATTTATATTGTTTTCCATTTCACTTTGTATGAATGGACATAGACCAAATTCAGAATATGGGGAAAACATTGGATAGGGATTTCTGTTTCGCTAAACCAATTTTATGGTATTCTGTAAATAGCAGTAAGACAATGAATATAAAACTGATGCCATATTAAATTAAAAGTGTTTAGAGGCACTTTTGAACTTGTTTTGCATTTCAAATTTAATTTGGAATTTTGTAATTATTGCTATTTTTGGAAGTTCAAAATGATCTTATAGTTTATTGAAGTTTACTTGATATCTAATTTAGGCAACAAATGAAGTTTATTTAAATCATACTGGAGAAGTATTGTGAATTTTGTTATTTTGTAATTTCAAGAGTGAGAATCGATGAGATTTTATAAAAATTAACCATTGAAAAATAGAGACTTTTTAATTAGGTGTAATTTTAAATTCATGACTGATAATGTGATTCATTTTAAGGAATATATATTAGGTCTAAGTCTCTTGTTTCCAAAACAGAATCAGGACACTTAAATCTTTGAAATTTCCTAAGTGGTGAGAGAGATTAAGGTGTCTTTTGTTATGTTAATGAGGCGACTTTTGAAAAACCCCTAAATCATAAAAGGATTGGGGCCAGTCAGCGGAGGAACCAACTCAGATATTAGAGGGTTGCAATTTTCAGTTCCACCCTTTTACCTACAGGGTGGGGATAGGGGTTGGAGGTTAAACCCATCAAAATGGACAATGAGTTACTCAACATGCCTATGTAAGGAAGCCTCCATAAGAAAAAACAAAAAAAGGACTGCATTGGTAGAACTCCCAGAACACTTCCACATGCTATCATTCCAGGCCCGAACATGGAGACAGAAGCTCCTGTTCAGGACCTCCTGCAAGGTATCTCTTCATCTGGCTGTTGATTCCTATCCTTTGTAATAAATTGGCAATCTAGTTAGTAAACAGGCTTCCTGAGTTCTGCGAGTTGTTCTAGCAAATTAATTGAACCCAAGGATGGGGTCATGGCAACCTCCAACTTATAGCCACTGGGCCAGAAGCACAGGTGACCACCTGGACTTGCAATGGGTGTCTGAAGTGGGGGGGCAGTCTTGTGGGACTGAACCCTTAACCTGTGGCATCTGATGCTAGAACCAGGTAGAAAGTGTCAGAATTGAGTTGTAGAACATCCAGTTGGTGTCAGAATCTGAATAGGAGTCAGAGTTACAATGATATTATTGTTGAAAAATATTGCTCTATATAAAACCACTTTTAATTTGCAGTTGTATCTGGAAGACATTTGTTTTTCCATATATTTTTTTAAATTGATGTTCAGAAGAGAGGAACAGAGAGGCAGAGAGAGAGAACTATCCATGTGAGAGAGAGAGAGAAATGAATTGGTTGCCTCCCTCATACACCCTGACTGGGGCCAGAGATCAAACCTGCAGCCCATGTACGTGCCCTTGACCGGGAATCAAACCCTCGAGCCTTTGGTGCACAGGCAGACACTCTCACCACTGAGCAACAGTGGCCAGAACGGGAAGGTATTTTTATTAGTATCATTGAAGACAGTTTATGATGAAGTTTACCCAATTTGAAACTACAGAAAGCATTAAGAAATGTTGTATTATTATGCCTGAGGTAGTGAGGCAGATCAGTAATCCCTGGCAAGTGGAATGAAGAAACTGAGACAAATGGTTGAACAAATGGCTGAACAGCTAAGCAATTAACAGTCTGCTGATAAATCACAAGACTCTGTTCTCCCTAACCAAAGACACCTAAGAGCAAGTCATCTAAATCTATCCTCCTTAACCAAAGATATCTAACAGCGGGTGGTTTAAATTGCCTTAATCAGGGAGATAGATTAAAAATACAATTAGAGCCAGACTAATCCAAGATAGAGGTGCAACTAACCAAAGAATGACTCCTGATCCCACTATATAGTCATTTTGATACAGAGGCATACTAAACGACACACCTGGAGATCTAATGAATATTCTGTTGAAATCCTACCCTGGGACCTCCCCTAAAATTTCCACCTATAGAAAGTCGATAAAACTCTCAGGACGAAGGATGCCATTACATGCTCTTCTTTGACCACACCTGTGCCCCCTTTCCTGAGGCATGTAATTTGCTTCTAGCCTACGCTCTAAGGGTCCAACAAGACTTGCACCCAGGGGAGCAGTGGGCAGCAGCAGCTCATCCTGGATTACCCCCTAATTCTGTCTCTGGGGCTCTTCCTTTGCCTCACTGTTTTAATAAACTTACTCTCACTTTCACCTGCATGAGTTAAGAAACTGGACATGCAACGGTCCCAGACCATGCTGGGGCAGGGCTAGCCACTGTTGCAGAAGTGGTCTGATAACAATAATTAATACCTTTTTAAAACTTTATTGGGGTATAATTGCTATACAAAAATTGCAAACATTTATAATTTTAAACATTAGATAACATAATGAAATCAATGCTGTCTCTCTATTATAAATCCATCTCTATTTCTGACGAAATACTGAATTATAAACATTGTTCTGCAGTTCTGTCAAAATTAATATAAATTGAGAGCCATTGAATTACATGAGCATATTACAATGGACAAAGATCAGTGGGAAGTAAGAAACCATAATCTTTAAACTCATCTTTATGCCAGTAGTCAGTATAATTTTGCCTTTCTTGCTACTGAGTCACATGTCACCAACAAAAAACAAAAGCTCTTCATCCTAATCTAAAATCAGCAAAAGGAAAATGAGATATAGCCTTAAATAAGAGCTAATGCGGAAATGAATCTCCTCTTTTAAGGATGGCTTTATTTAGCTTTTTGGCAAGTTGGAGGAGATTCTCTTCCTATTTATCTGTAGACTCACTTTTCTAATTAGTTACTACAAACTTTCAGATTATGACATTTTACCATGCTGGCAAATGTTACAGGTATACCCAAATGCCATGCTAATTTCTGAATATATTTAGTGGAAAAATAGGAAAACAACTGAATCATGGAGAGGGTGTCCTTTAGAGATTAAGAACTTCATGTTTGAAGTCAGATAACCTATTTGAAGGCTACTCTATCATTAACTAGGTAACCTGAATAAGTTGCTTCCTCTCTCTAAGCAAGATTCCCCTTCTACAAAATGGAGATGATAATAATAGTACCAACTCATAGGAACGTTGTATGGATTAAAATTGATAATCTATCAAACCACTTAGCATAGAGCCTGGCACATAGTAAATGCTCTATCAATGTCAGCTATTATTAAATCTATCATAATTCTATTTTTATGAGAATAATATACTTAAATGATTCCCAAATAATGGAAATCTATTTTGGCTTTAAAGTTCTTTATAGATTTTAAGATTTTATGGCTTTTTATACATTCAGAAAATTCTTTCTTATGACCTAAGTCTCTTTGTGATTACTCTCAAAACTAATTTTCTTGAGTACTCTTCTTTATGATGTTATAGGAAAATTATACTTGTGGTAAATCTCATTCCTATCATCTCTTCTCCAGATTAAAATCTTCTGTTCATTTAGGTTCCTTCATATATTATTTTCTAATGATCCTGATATGGGTTTCTTTTAAATTTACCAGGCATTTCTCTTTAAGTAATAAATGATAGAACTATTTGGTCATAATTTGACTAGTACAGAGCCTTAAAAAACACCTCAAACTACATTTAGTTTTATAATATGACTTGTAGCATTTTTTATATTAGCTCTTATAAATGCTATTATTATGTGCTAGAGGCCTGTTGCACAAAGATTCATGCAATAGGCCTTCCTTCCCCTGCCTGCCAGCACTGATTTTCCTCTGGCATCCGGGACCCAGGCCTTTCACTCTGGCCACCACCTTCAGTCTTCACTCTAGCCGAAGCACCGCTCCTGTAGCTCCCTCCGCCCCCCGTCCTCCCCTTCATAGCAGGCGTCCCTCCCCACCCTGCCTCTCTGTACCTGCATGCATGCAGCCCAGAGGCCTCGAGCAGCTGGGGGTGGGGCTGGGGCTGCCACCATCTTTGTTGGTTAATTTGCATACTCACTCCTGATTGGCTGGTGGGTGTTGCAAAGTGAGGGTCAATTTGCATATTTCTCTTTTATTAGTGTAGATTTTGTTGTATGGTGTTTCTCCAAGTCCTTTATAACCCCTTGATTATTTGTACTAGTTTTTATACTTCTGTGTCTATAGTGCCTCTTCAGCACATAATGTATATTCAATGCGTGTGTTTGTGTGTGAAAGAGAGAGAGAGAGATGCTGTTAGTCTGAATTCCTATCTTCATCTCTGCAATGGGCCATTGCTATTTGTTCTTCTTTTTAGGGGATCTCCTCCCCCAGTGAATTTTTCTGGTGTGGTTGTCAGTCAAGGCACCATGAGGATCAGCACAGAACTCAAGTTGGCCAATCAGGTGCTACATTCTCAGGAATGATAAGGACACTAGAGGAGAGATGGCTCACTTAACAGATCACCATCTATGAGTATTAAGTGAGACAGGAGAGTCTGAGGGCCTTGCTTCCACCAGAGAGCTAGTGAAGTCAACACAGAAAAAAGCATGGCTGATGGGGACCATGGGTGGGAGGTTAGGGGTGAGAATATCATCAGCTGTTTAAACAAAGACTACAGCCATGCCCCAAAGCAGATATGGCCCTGAATTTAGATTATATGATCCAATAAACTATAGCTCCTCCATTTATTTTTTGCTTAAGGTGGTTTCAGTTGGGCTCTATACTGGCATTGTGTTACAGCATTGACTAATAGAGTGTATGTGAGTGGCCAATAAAGTCTTGGAATCCAGAGCCATCATCTTATAAACCCTCTTTTTTTTAAAAAAAAATGTTTTTATTGATTTCAGAGAGTAAGAGAGAGATGTTGAGAGAGAATCATTGACCAGCTGCCTTCTGCATGCCCCACACCAGGGATTGTGCTTGCAACTCAGGCATGTGCCCCTGACCAGAATTGAACTGTGACCTCCTGGTTCATAGGTTGACGCTCAACCACTGAGCCATGCCAGACTCATACATATCCAAGGAGATTGACCTAATCATAAAATTAGCATAACATTTGAACTGGAACTAGAACTAGCCTCAGGAATAATGAAATAATACAAGAGTCAAAGTTTGGTTTACTTTATTTAAAAGGAGGCAGATATAACCAAGAATTTGATTGTCAATTATGAATCACAATTCCATAGTAAAAGCAAAACTTTGTTTTCTCTTCAACTTTTCTTTCAATTCATTGTTTTCTCTTCATCACTTCTAAGAAGTTGTAGAAACTGGCCAACCAAGGCCTTGCCTCCCTGCAGTAGACCTTACTACACATCAGTCTGTACCAGTTGGATTACAGTAAAGATTAAAAAAAATCCACACCTTTTGAGAGTTATTTTCTATTTTTTCTAATGAACAGAGAAAGTCAGCTGGACTATGGCAGAAAGAGCTGATGTGTTCCTTAAGTTTGTCCTGTAAGAGCAGCCAATGAAATGGGTCTCTAAAATAACACAAAGAATAAAAAATCTTGTCTAAGGGGAGAATTTAGAAGGCAGATACTTGCTTTAGGGATTTTTGACTTATAGATTTATTCTTCTTAATTCTCTCCAGTACCTTTAGTGGTCCATTTCTGAATCTTTTAAGATTCTTCTTAATGTTGTGTATTGTGCTATGCACTAGTGATACAAATACTTCATGCTTCACTCGTTCATTTGTATCCACAGTTTCCCAAGGGTGCCCACTCCATATTCTAATTCCTAATCTTGAGAACTTCTCAAGTTTCAAAACTCATCTAAGAATTTATATTCCCCCAGCACTACCCCAAACTCTCAACACAGGTAATGTTTCCTCTCCTCTCCTCGCAACTTCTGCACTCTGAGCATACCTGTAGTGTAATACTTCATGATGCATTGTAATGCCTATGCACTGTACTCATACATCTCCCTCACTTCTCAAAGACAGAAAATTTGCCTTTTAACATGAATTCTCAGAATCTAGCACTGTGAACATTAGTTGTCAATACATGCTTGTTAAGTGAATAAGTAAATAGATGGATGCATGAATGTATGGATGAATGAATGAATGAATGAATGAGAACCTGATCTCTACTCTGAAGAAGCCCACTCTAGCTAAGGAGGCAAACAACTAATTGGCTAATTAGCAATTAGCCAATGTATACTAGAGATGGGACACAAAGGGGTAGAGAGCATAACATAAGCAGAGATCAATGTTCCTTTCACTTATGCCTTTAAAAAAAAATGTCTGCACTATTGTTTGTGCTCAGTGGAGCATTTAAAACTCACTGTTGGCCCTAGCTGGTTTGGCTCAGTGGATAGAGCGTCGGCCTGCAAACTGAAGGGTCCTGGGTTTGATTCCAGTCAAGGGCACATGCCTGGGTTGCGGGCTTGATCCCCAATAGGGGGCGTGCAGGAGGCAGCTGATCAATGATTCTCTTTCATCATTGATGTTTCTCTCCCTCTCCCTTCCTCTCTGAAATAAATAAAAATATATTAAAAACAAACAAACAAAGAACCTCACTATTGGATGATCTGTGAACCAAACCCTGATAACTTTTGAAGAAATAATTACCATAAATGCACTAAGGGAATAAAACAAATAAGAACATTAGATAAAGAAAATACTGCTAGCTGCCCATAGCAAATACATTGTGAATATCTAGGCAAGGAGAATTTCCACACAGGCCTAACAAAGGGAATAATAAAGCCTTGGGTTATTACAAGTTATTTTTAGCGACTAGGAGATAATGGTGTTGTGAATATGGGAATTCCAGAGAGAGCCGTGATCAGGAACCTTCACAAACACTAAATGAGAAAATAGTGATAGGATCACCCTGCTTCCAAGTGCTTAAAGGACATTTCCAGAGGCTATGTCTGCAGGAGGAATTTCTCAGTAGTTGATGTCTATCTTGTTTGGTATGACTGTGGACAGTTGGAAGCTTTGTTACTAAGAGCTAAAGGGGGCACTAAGAAAAAGATTAAGAGTGCTCCTACTGATCATTTTTTCTAGTTTCTTGTCTCATCCTTTTTCCAGTCAGTCCCTCATTATTTCCGGCCAGAACATAGCCAGCCACTTAAGTATTCTATCTGTCTCCAGAATCACCTTCCTATCACTGTATCTTTCACAATGTTAAAAAAAAAAAAGGATATCCTTTATAGAACAAAATCCAATTCCAATCTTTTAATGCCTTAAAAGGTTTTTTGCCTGCATCATACTTATCCAATCTGGACACTTTGGAGGTTGTGGAGAGGGGCACGCCACGATTTGGGTGAAGTAAGAGAAGCTGTAGGAAACCTGTGGGGTCTTTTTGTGGACCTCTGATTCCTTCAGTGATAAGTCATTTAAAACATGTTTTTAAAATGTTAAAACAAATATTGTAGTGTTATGAAGTTAAGTAAAAAGTCACATGGATTTAAGGAGAAAGTATGAGACCTTAAAAGAATGCTTGTGCCGAAACCGGTTTGGCTCAGTGGATAGAGCGTCGGCCTGCGGACTCAAGGGTCCCAGGTTCGATTCCGGTCAAGGGCATGTACCTTGGTTGCGGGCACATCCCCAGTGGGGGGTATGCAAGAGGCAGCTGATCGATGTTTCTCTCTCATCGATGTTTCTAACTCTCTATCCCTCTCTCTTCCTCTCTGTAAAAAATCAATAAAATATATTAAAAAACATAAAATAAAAGAATGCTTGTGGTGGAAGCTATTGTATTTTACTCAGACCCCCAAGGCACTTACGTGAAAAAGGTGGTCAAGAACCATTTAGAGGGGAAAGTTTCAGCAGCTCCCTGACCTGCGTGTGACAAGCCCCTGCCCAGACTAGTCTCTCCCTGGTCTAGGAAACCACTTGTTCTCATAGACACACGGACTTTTGTGCCTCTAGAACTTTGTTCTTGCTGTCTTCCTGTGATTATCACCCCTTCCCTTATTCACTTGGCCAACATCCTTTTCCTAACTTCCTTCCTCCCTCCCTTCCTCCCTTCCTTCCTTCCTTCCTTCCTTCCTTCCTTCCTTCCTTCCTTCCTTCCTTCCTTCCTTCCTTCCTTTCCTCTTTCCTTCCTTAAATATTTCATGAACCCCTTTCTGCCAGGTGTCCTACTAGGCCCTGGCAATGTAGGGATAAAAGAATCCTGCAGAGATGGTGGGTGGGCAGGGGTAAGTTATTAGAAAACAGAATAATGTCTGAAATTAATTGTTATGTACTTAGCACGATAGTGAACATTTTCTACACATTGTTCTATTTAATTCTTATATCTGAGAAATAAGGTTTGCCAACACTAAAACTTGCCTCAATGTCACACAATAAATGATACATGTCTCCCTGGCACACGATGAATGACTTAGCCAGAATTAAAACACAAGTGTATGTGACTCCCAGTTATGCTCTTAGGTGTCACTTACTTTCCAGATTGATAAGCAACTTCCCAGATCTAGTTTAAATGTCCCATCCTATCTCTTTTTTCCCCCTCTGAAAATTCTCCTTTTAAAGTATAATTACATTTCCCCTAACTTGTATTCCTGTATTCTTTATTAACATGATTTCTTTATGGCTATTTGTATAAATGTCTTCTCTCTCATCAGGCTTAGAAAGACCCCAGAGCAGGTAGCTGGAACCTCTGATCCACCCAGGCATCACCCTCCTCTGGCACCGTGGACCTGGTGAGCTGGCAGAATAGGGTGGGCCCTGTGGTAAACCAAGAGCTTGAAAGCTTTGCAAAGGTCACCTTTGGCTGCCCACCGGCCTCAAAGTGTGCTTTGTTTGGCCTAAAAGTGTTTTGCATTAATTAGTTTGCCAACTTTTAGAAATTAAGAGTTTAATTGTAAATTCTGGGATTCCAGCTTCTTTTTAAAATTGGAGGATTTGAAACCATCAGTCAAGCACTCCTGCATAACCACATCTTTAGAGGGCCCTGCACTATACAATTCCCTATGGTCTCCTCTCCTGCTCTGCTGCCCTCACCACTACTCAGGTATGCTACTGCCAGCACCCTGACCCTAATATTTGCCACCAGTCTCCTGTGCAATTTCTAAAATCTCTTAATTTCTATATATCCATATGATGGTTACTGCCTACAAATCATGGATTTTTTAAGGTAAAATTTGAAGCGTCATAGACATGCTAATACAGTAGACTTTTCCTTTACCATTGTTAATCTCGTTTTACTAAGTTAAGGAGAACAAAATGCCAAGAGTAGAGAGCCTGATTATTACATACTAGAGGCCCGATGCATGAAATTCATGCAAGGGGCTTGGCCCTTGAAGCTGCAGCAGCTTGCCTTGGCCCTCACAGCCCCAGCTTCATCTGGAAGGTCGTCCAGAAGGATGTCTGGAAGGTCGTTCAGCCGTCTGGCCTAATTAGCAATTATGCTTTTATTGTTATAGAAATATCGAAGTATATATCAGAGTATGGCATGTACTATTTTCCATCTCCAATAGAGACTGCTCAGGTTTATTTTCAATGGACTCGCAGTCGTTACATAGCTATCAGCTCACACAAAAAGGTTATTTACAAATTACTAGAGTGTTGTTTGCAGTGATTATAATTACAGAATAACTTTATTAATTCAAAATCTTCAATGCTTGGTATAGAGATTTGGGTCAAGTTTACCTTTATATTGTGACAGTTTATGAAAAAATTTGCTAAGCAAATTTACTAATTAATTTTTAAGGAAAAAAAAAACTGTTTACTTGACACAAGTTTTAGAGTCATGAATTCCCAACAATTTAAGTGCATTGTAAGCAAAAGCTAGGTACTGCGTAGGCTGGTCTTTCAGTATAATAAGTACAAATAATTTTCCCCTATTCTTAAAACATAACTCCTGCTAGACGGTACTTTTTTCCCCCCTAGTTCAACATGCAATATTTATTTGAAAATAATAAAATATTGTTCCTGGGAAACACATTGGTTTACTCTGACTTTCCATCATCACAGTCAGCTCTTTTTCCCAAGTCAACTGACTTATCTGACTCTACTTAGGAGAGTAAGTGAAAAAAAAGGAGGCCACAGTTAAGAGTAAATACCGATTAGTCACCTAAAGCTTCAATAGACACATCCATTATAATAAAATACCATGCTTTAATAATGCAAGAGATGGCAGCAAAACAATAAATGTCCAAACATGATGAATAGCAGGTTAACCACCTCTACAATAAAGGGAACAATGATGCCAAGTTAGCCTATTTTTGCTCAGTCTTGTAATAAACAAAATCACAATTTATAGATAAATTGGAGTGCAAATAAATGGCTTACCTCTCTTGGTAGTCATTCATGAAAAAAAAAAAAAAAAGAATGTATTTTATGGTGCAGAAAAGAACCTTTAAAAGAGTTGAAATTGATAGTAAAATCATGTCCTACCTGGGTAACTTTCTCTGTCACATTGTGTGTTCGATCTTTAACCTTGGGTGCAATAATAGTTTTATCTGAAGAAGGAGGGGATGTACTCTTTTTTTCAGTTTTGACATCTGAAAAATTCAGAGTGAGCTGTGGAATCTTGTTAATGGTGCTGTATTTGTTGAGGTTTGAATCCGATGTGGATCCCAGGAGGCTTGACTTGATATGATTAAAAGGCCCTAAAAAAATTGGAAAGTATTTGTAAAAGCAATATCAGAAGAAATAGAAGAAGAAAAAATAGTCCTGAATGACCTGCTGGTGACCCATGATTAATGTGACCCTGATCCAGGTGTGACTAAGTTTAGCTAGGTGACACCCAAACATAGGGTTTAGGGTCACTGTCTGCCACATGGAGTAGCACATGAGTATCCTAGGGTAAGATGGGGTCTAGGTGTGCACCCAGAGAGCAGAGGGAGGCTTTAGCTATTATTCAGCTTCGTTCATTAAAGGCTGAAATAAAAGAAGAGAGGGAAAAACAACAACAATATTCCATTCTCTATCATTGGCCAAATTCTATCTTCAAAGTTTCTTAAGAATTTCCTTTTATAATCCAGGGATTATTCGAGGAAGGATTTGCCTCTGGTTAAAATCATGTTGGCCATGAAATTTCTGAATGGGCAGTCTACCTTGCTCCAATTTATATTATTCTCCTCTCCATCCTATGTTTTTTGCAGAGCTTCCAGAACAGTTAAGCCCAGATGGAGGAATTTCAGATAAGACTAAGAAGGGCAAATGTCTTTCCTTTTCCTTTTTTTCTCTCTTTCTTTTGTTATTATTATTTTTCATTCTTGAAAACTCCAGGATCCTGTGTGGGATTTTAAAATATTTTCCTGCTTTTTCTTTTTTCTTTTTGTTTAGAATTGACTGACCACTTATTGAGGTGACAAAAAAAAAAAAAAAAAAAAGAGAAAAAGAAAAGACATAAAATTCATACCAGAAGAATGCTTTGGCAAACAATTTATAATTAAAGGGCCCATAGCTAGGCAAAAGGATATACCTGAAGTTGGTAGTACCTTGTTATTTCTTTCTCTCTCTCTTTTTTTTTTAAAAAAACCATGCTATACATTTGATCCCAAGAACTTATTCATTTTATAGCTGGGGATTTGTACCCTTTGATCAACTCTCATGATATCTCAAATTTCCTTTCCCACAAAGATTATTTGGCAAGGTGCCAGGACTCCTGACCCATTGTTAAGGTTAAGTACCCTGTCCAGCAACATCTTCTTTTGAGATGCGCCTATTGTCCTTTGCTTATGAAGATTCAGGAAATGCTCCAGGGGTTCTTGTACAATGGGTAATGCTAGGTAGCTCTTAGAAATTGGCATCAGGAAGAATTGTAGAAAAATCCAGAGCCCACGAGTATTATACAGACATTAACTTTTTGCTTCAGAGAATGCTTAAAACAAAAATTGCATGAATGAACTTGCTAGTTAACACATTTTGCCTTATTTTTTTCCTATTCAGAATGAAACTAACACAGTTTAGGGATCAAAATGTACTTAGTGTACCAAATGAGGTATAATCAGTTGAAAATTTTATAGTTTGTGTATTTTGGACCACAACAACCAATCAAATCAGATACAATATAATGCTAAAAAAATACTCATCACTTAGTTTCCCTTGAAGAAAAATCACATTTTGTTTGTTTATAAGAGTTATATTTGATTATTATAAACATTTGAAGTTATTTAAAGAGAATTTTTATCAGGGTTGCAAATACTGTATTTCTTGAGATGCATTTCTGTTCATTTCCTGAATTTTCTTTCTGTGATGATGACCAAATCCACCTAGGTGAAAAATGTCATTGAGTTCTCTGCATATTTATTGCCCAGCAAATTTCACTTTCTTTTCTATTTATATGACAAGGAAAGAAGTAAGAGCCAAAAGTGGTACGAAATTGGTCTAGCCTTCAGGTAGGACTGGGACAGAACCCTGGGTCTGTGTGGAACTCTCCACTACATGCACTCATTTATTTTATTATTTTTAAAACTATATTTTTATTGATTTCAGAGAGGAAGGGAGAGAGAGATAAAAAAAAAAATCAATGATGAGAAGAATCACCGATCAGCTGCCTCTTGCATGATTGCTCCTGGGGAATGAGCCAGCAACCCAGGCATGTGCCCTGACTGGGAATTGAACCCGTGACCTCCTGGTTCATAGGTCAATGTTCAACCACTGAGCCACACTGGCTGGGCCATGCACTCATTGGGACCTAGGCTTAATGGTATTTCTTTTTTTTTTTTTTTTTTGGTATCATTCTATGCCTACATCCCAAGTCTAGGTCTTAATATTAGAGTTTGTAAAACGTTCTAGGAACTCAGATATTTTGGTATTGTCCATTGCTCAGCTCTAATGTCATATTTTCACTCCTTAGGTAACTTTACTGTACGCTGGATACTGACAAGAGATTGCAGAAGGTTGAAGTATAAAGTTAAATTGTGTTTAAAACACTTTTGCCCAATTTTCAATTCCCTTCTCTATCATCCTTCTATATGTTGGGTTTCTACAGCAGGTTATCTACAAAGTTGTTTATAAAACTGGATAAAAATGTGGATCATCTATGATGTTACAGCAGAAAGACTGTTAAATATACTTTGATTGTCCTGTGACCCATTCCACTGGAAAAACTCCACTGACTTGGTTACACGGATAAGCAAGTGGTCTCTACTATGAGAGTAATTCACTCTAAGGGCTGCGATTTTCAATGGGGTACCGTGAGGCACAATGGTGTGCCACAAGAATTTTTAAAACAAGCAATACTTGATTATTTAGTCAGGGGCATTGACCTTTTTTCCCTTAAATTGTCAAATAAAAAAAAATGACAACAGCCAACACAACAACAGTCATACAGTGTGAATGAATCAAAACCATACCTATTTTTTTGTCACATCGGCAAGAAATATATTTTGTTGTGTCACAGTGTTTTAGTAATTGCCTTGTGTGCCATGAGATTAAACAGCTTGAAAATCACTGCTCTAAGGGCATCTGTGAGGCATTTTTATTTGTCACAATGATGGCAGGTGTCTATTCTGTCACCTTAAAAAATTGTCCCATAAGTCTCAATGGGCATTCGTGTAGGTGAAAAGCCTGTTTATGATGATCTGAACCTTGAACCTGTTTCACATATAGAGTAAAATGTCCTTTTAACAGGCTTTTCACATATATGGAATTTTCCAGAGCTATAACTACCATGTAAAGGTAAGGTTTTTATATTGTTTTATGCAGAATTTTACCAGAAGTTATTCACCATTTTGGAAAATCATATCACTTAGAGCTACACTATTTATGGCTTTTGAGTTGCCAAAACAAATTGCAGACTTCAAGTTAGAGTCTATGTGTGTAGTTGCCACATGTAAATATATGTAAGCAAAGAGATTTGAATCTTGTTTTAACAGTAATTTAAAACTGTTAAATTAGTTAAAATTTGGAGCCAGATATTATATAATTTCCAGAGATTATAGGAGTCACACTAAAAACCATGAATAAAATGTTATTTTAAAATATTTCATACTTTTGTCCTACTATATATGTAAAATTATGTGATACAATGAAATTAAATCAATGTGGTAAAAGCTAAACATTTGAAATGATTTGTCCTAGGTTTGCCTGTTGGTTTCCAATATCTCCCTAATAACTCCCTAGAGATCTGCCATAATTTCTCCAGAATGACTTGATTTCCATTTCTTCTTCCAATCCATCTTCTAGTTTCCATTGCTTCTGGAAGCATATGGTCTGTAAGGCATTTTTTAAGTGTTGGAGAATATATGTCCTGACATTTAGTGAGATTTCTTTCTTCTGTGCAATTCATTACTATAGCATGTTATCACAGAGGGAATTATTTTAACATTACACTTAAAAGTAAGGGCTAGCTCATTTGTGAGAATATTATACTTCCTCATTTTTCTCCCCACTTCATCTTGATATAGTACTTATAATTCAATTTTTGTTTCCTGCTTTTAATTTTTTAAGTATTTTCCACTTTATTTTATTATTTTTTTTCATCACCATTTATCCCCCTATACCCTCTTCCACCTCCACCTACCCTCCTACCCCCTCTAGTTACCACACTGATGTGCCTGTCCATGAATTTTATTTTTAAAATTCATATATATAAATCCAATATGTTACTATTTATTCCAATAGTGAATTTTATTTTGTTATACACCCATACTTCTGCTCTATTATTTTGTTCAGTACTTCTATGGGCAGTGTTCTCATGTCTTTAATGCACTTACAGACAATTTTTTCTTATGTCTAATTATTGTATTATGTCTTCTAGTGTAGTTACCATTGAACATTAATATATTGAGATAAATATAATTACATTATAAACTGTTTTCATTTATCTTTGTTTTATATTGCAGTTAAGGAATTATGTTGTTCTTTTAGAAATAAGTTAAATTATTTCTGATTGTAGTTTCAGGATAGTAAAATGCATATTAAAATATTGGTTGCAATAAGAGGACAGGGCTAAGATTTGACCTCAGAATATTACAAATTCATTGTAGTGTGTATTTTAGCTTCTTTTATTTATTGTTGGAAAACCTTTATAAACTGTTACTCTACTCTGTTTCTTGTTTTTTAAGCTCTTAGTGTTAGAGATTTAATCTAGGTGACCATTTAATCTATCCATTTAAATAATTCAGCAAAACTGAAAATATTTCTTAAAATAATTCATGCATGCTCCTTAGATTAAGACTTTTACAACCCATTTTATCCTATATAACAAAGATTATTATGTTCTTTGCCACTAATTTTGAAGCATATGTTTATATGCAGAAGTCTGTTAGAGTGTGCAATATGATCAGTGTTGTTTCTAAAATCTATTGATGTTCTAATAAAAAAGTTTCCAACACTTTAATTAAGATAGGTATTAGCAATATCTTTATTTTACCAACTGTAAAACAAAGCAGACAGAATATGCGGCCAAAAGGGAATAAGAATCAAGGATAGAAATCAGAATACAGGGGTTCCTACCTCCTAGTCTATATTCAGAGAGGCCTTGGCTGAGGATTTAAAGGTGAAAGGCAGCCTCCCTGAGAGTGGTCATGAACAGATGGGGTTTAGGAGTCTAATGAAAGAAAGGAGGGTAACCTGAAAAACAAAGTGAAATCAATTTAAAGAAAACAAATGGGCAGAAATAAAGGGAAATAATGGATTTCGTAGAAAGGAAGGTAAAACTCAAAAATATATTGAAAGACTCGATGTTTTTTAGAGAACCATTTGCAAAATGGATGCCCTGATGGAGACGGAAGCGAGGTGACTAAGAAGACTAAACTAGCAGCTATATAAAGCTCTAATGTATCTCAAGTGTCTGATTAAATATAAAGTAGGCCAGGTTCTAGCTACAAAGAAATACTCTGCATTTAGAGATCAAACTAGAGGCTAAAGCAACAACTAGGAAGAATTTTAAATTTATCATGAGTGACAAGATACTAAAGGAGAATATATTCTCTTTTAGATAGTGCTGGACATATAGCTAAGGACATCTAATATATATATATATATATATATATTTATAATATATATATATATATATATATATATTTTAAGATCTTTGCTCTTGAGGGCTGAATGGGTCAAGAGAGAAGGAAATCATAAAGATTAAGGTTGCTTTTAACTCATCAGGTGTTTATACAATATTTCTTAGGACGCTGAGTTTATTTTGCTAAAGTTTAATAAAGCCTAAGTTACTGAACTGACAACATTAAAGAAATGCCAGAGCAGTGTTGAGTAATTGAATTTTGTAAAAGAACACTGTCAATAAGCATAAGGGCAAGCAGTTTAAGGCTAGAAAAAGAAGTAGTCAAATTATTTGTCGTCAATATCTATATTGTCTGTTTCAGCACATGGCATATAATTTACAAAAGAAAACTGTCTCCATTGAAAAATCAACTTGCAACTCAACTTTACAATCACAAATATTCAGTAATGGCCAATGTAGTTTATGAGAAACATTTGTATCAGATCAATTGATTTCCGTTGTGAGTCTGATAGTTTTGTTGCTATAGAGAAGGTAAAAGCTGTACTAAATCTTGAGAATAGTTTTGCTTTGATTCATATGCCAGATTCTTAGACAAGTTAGAAATTGAACATACCATTGTCAGTGGGATGCAGTATTACATGGGATGATAAGGAGGTGGAAGCAATAGAGGGGTAAAATTATATTACGACTTATTTACTAAGTAGGTAAGGGTTAATTTTTATTGATGACTTGGAAAGCAGAATAAGCAGATAAGCCACTAAGTTGGAGGGGAAAATCTGTTTATATGTGATTGTAGGACTAAGTTCACCTCTCAAATATTAGAGAAATGAGTGAAAAATATAATGTACACATACACACAAATAAATAGCATATGCAATTTATTTGAATTAACTTTTTCACTCTTTGATAATGAGTTACACTTTTTGATCTTTGAAGTCTAATTTTAAAGGGTCAGAGTGCTAATGGAATTTATTAAAGGGAAACAATTGGTCCCAAGAAAGAAGGTTAAATGGAAATTATTTAATTTAGAAGAAAAGATTGAGTGTCAGTTTGCTGTTTTTGTACTGTGATATTACATCAAGATTAGAAGTAGCCAGCTAGCATCTCTGTCCAACTCAGGATTGATGAAGGGGAATAAATTGCATTTCAGCAAGAAGGATTTAGCTTAGCTCTTTTCGTAACAGGTAGTAAAATAGATTTCCCAAGAAAATTAAAGAATGGGCTCACTGGAGATAAAGATGCCTCTACCACTTGTGCAAAGGATTTAGACAACACCCTTGCCCAAGGGGAATGAACCAAATAATCTTGAAAACTTCCTAAATGCCTTCCTAAATTATTATTATTTTTTTTGGTAAAGAAATAATTTTTAGTTGAGAAAAAACTAATTACGCATTTTTATACAAAGAAGTGTAGAAATTTGTCTTTCATTTTTAAAATTTTTTAATTTAAATGTAGTTTAGGAACAAACCCAAAATTTATTGTCTTATTATATCTAATTAGATTAATTGCTCTGTGAATATCTTAAGGAGCCAGACACTTAAATATGTTCAAGTTGTTTTCAAAACTAGAGCTCGAACAAATAATGAAGACTTTGGAGGGCACAGGGACATTACATTTTTATTAAATTTTCACATGTTTTATCTAATTTGGGAGTTTAATTTCATAAATATTAATATACACAAACTTTCTACAGTGGTTTAGAGTTTCCTAACTGGAAATTCTGATTTTAGGATTCATTTTCATTCAAAGACAACTGCTATTTAAAAATGAAGGGTTGAGAAAAAAAGGTTGAAGAGTAAGTGGATTAGTTTATGAGACAAAAATAGAACTGCTGTAGTTTGAATGACAATTATGTGAGCTACTAGTTTGGAAGATAAGCAAGCTTAATTTTTTATTTATTGAGAAAAAATAGATTCATTTCTAATTAGATTCATTTCATTTAAAAGATGACTGGAAAATTGATGTCTAATAATTGATTGTTAATTATTAAAGCTAAGGCCAGCCGTGTCACAGAGGCAAGTTGGTGAGAGCTGCTTGTATTCTGTTTCTCCAGGTTATGTTCTTTCTGCATTAGATCAAGTCAAATCACCACCCGCAGCTGACACTGATTTGCTTTCTTTTAGAAATCTCAGGCCAAGGATAGAATAAGCATGTACATGAAATCTCCTCCTGTTATTGGAGTTCACCTGCACAGACCCTTTTGGAAATGCTTAAAAAGTAAAACCAGGATGGAAAGAAGTTGCCACAATGTCCCTTATTTTCAAGTTATCCTGGGTTGCTAAAAACATCTTTAGTTTTAGTGATATTAATTCATAACAGTCACCAGCTCTGAATTAATTAGAGAAGGGATTGAGAAATCAATATCCAAAACTTCATCGTGATTAGAGTAGCAGTCACATAGGAAAGAGGTCAAAACAGTGAGTACTAAGTAATGGTGGTTACTGGTGGAGACGTGTCCATGCAACACACATGCACAAAATGAGTCATTGTCACCACATGCATACCCACAGCAGCATGCATGGCCTATGTTAAAAGACTAAGCCCCACAAGTGTTCCATCTGATGAGAATATAGGATTATTTTATGTTGTGATTCCTGGTATCCACTATGATCTAGTAGAAAAACAGAAGTGAATTTCAAATTTTTAGCCAACTCCAGATTGCCCAGAGATATTTCTCGGTTAAACAATACCCTGTAGTAGCTATAGGTCATGCCAGTGATTTCAGACTAATATAAGACACAAACATGATTGAAATGTAATATAGAAAAACAGAAGGTGACTACCATGCATGTACAGTTTACTACTACAGTAAGCTTAAAACCATACCCCCTGCCATCCAGGAACGCGAAACTAGTTTTAAGGAAACAAAAGAGGAACAAGTAAAGTGATGCTGTCATGTAGTAGCACTTTGCTTATTTTATTTAATCTTGAACTAAAAAAATTTTTTTTTTTGGCTGAAATAGGCTTATGTGCCTCTTCCACACTGGAATATATGTCGCTTGATATTTGTATCTTTCCAAATGATTTAAATATTTAGGAAGTGTCCATTGTCAACCTAGGCTTATGATTCTTGCAGGAAAAAGATCATAACAAACACCACTGAGAAAGTAACAATGTCTCCAACCAAAACCAAGCCATGATGTCTCCACCAGGCGCTTGGACTAGCTAAGGGCAGCATGATGTTGCATTGAACAGGGCATACAGCAGGCAACTTAACATGCCAAGTAAAGGGGGACTTCGAACATCAGATGTCAAAATTTGAGTTCGTACTTTACCTTTGACATTGCGACCATTGTCTGTTTTGAACACATAAGGATAAAAGAAAAGAGAAATATAAAAAGACTAAAATTATGTCATATACACTGAATTACCTCTATATACAAAAACAGATAAAACAGGATGTAATGCTTAAAATTTTAACTTTGAAATTAACATTTTGTACTATTTAACCAAGTAAAATGCATATGCTAGAAATAATATCTGCTGTCATAAACGTTCGTGTTCAAATATGTGAAACATTTACCTCAATTTAAATGGATTCCAAGATACATATATTATAGTTATGACAGTTTGGAGAAAGACATACCCAGCTGCCTGTAATTGTGATAAAAACTTTCAACTTTGTCAGAAGCCAATTTTAGTGTTGCTTCAACCATCATTCAACAAAGAAGGACTACACAACATTTTGCATGTTAAGCAATTTTTTGTATAATTTCACCTAGTGTGTCAATAAGGAAAAATATTTCTAAAACAGCATTTTACCTTATAAACCAACTTACATTATTAATCACAAATTTATTATTTGTCCCTCTCATAAATGTTCTTTAATGTATATTTTGAAAATACCTAATAGTACACAGAGTCATTCTTAGGTAAAAAATAATTATAAGAAATTAGTGAGACACTGGAGTGTTCAAAGGGAATGTAAGATTTTAAAATTTATGTTGTTACAATGCACTCAGTATAATAGCCAGAATATTTAGGAAATTTGTTTATATTAAAACTAGAGGCCTGGTGCATGAAATTCGTGCACAGGTAGGGTCCCTAGGCCTGGCCTGCAATCAGGGCCAATCTTCCCCGCCTGCTGGCAGCTGGCCCTGCCTCCCACCACTGCTGGTTTCCCTCTGTGTGTGGGATGACCATTGGGGTGAATGGGGCCCTGGCATCGCCCGTGTCCACCGCCACTCACCCCCGGTTCCCAGTTCCCCATGGGGCGATTGGGGCCTGAGGGCTGGAGGCAGCTCCTGCATTGAGCATCTGCCATCTGCCCTCTGCCCTCTGGTGGTCAGTGTGCGTTATAGCTGACCAGTCGTTCTGCAGTCCGGACAATTTGCATATTATGCTTTTATATATATACTAGTAGCCCATTTGCAGGAAGAATCCTGCAATTTGCATATTATGCTTTTATAAGTTGTCTTCAGTCTTCACTCCTCCCTCCCTCAGCGTATGCAAATTAGCCGCCATCTTTGTTGGGTAATTTGCATACTCCTGATTGGCAAGCGAAGGTGCAGTCAATTTGCATATTACTACTTTATTAGGTAGGACTAGAGGCCGGTGCACAAAATTTGTGCACAGGGGTCTGTGTCCCTCAGCCCAGCCTGCACCCTCTCCAATCTGGGACCGCTCGAGGGATGTGCGACTGCCCATTTAGGCCCGAATCCTATGGGAATCAGGCCTAAATGGGCAGTCGGACATCTCTCTCCCAATCCAGGACTGCTGGCTCCCAAATGCTCCCCTACCTGCCTTCCTGATTGTCCCTAACTGCTTTTGCCTGCCAGCCTGATTGCTGCCTAACTGCTCCCCTGCCAGCCCAATTGCCCCTAACTGCCCTCCCCTGCCAGTTCGGTCACCCTTAACAGCCCTCCCCTGCCAGCCTGGTTACCCAAAACTTCCCTCCCCTGCCATCCTGGTCACCCCTAACTGCCCTCCCCGGCAGGCCCGGTCACCCCCAACTCCCTCCCCTGCTGGCCTGGTCACCCCCAGCTTCCCTCTTCTGCAGGCCTGGTGCCCCCCAACTGCTCTCCCCTGTAGGCCTGGTGCCCCCCAACTGCCCTCCCCTGCAGGCCTGGTGCCCCCCAACTGCTCTCTCCTGTAGGCCTGGGTCTTCCCCAACTGCCCTTCCCTGCAGGCCTGTGCCCCCCCCCCCCACAACTGCCCTCCCCTGCAGGCCCGGTCGCCCCTAACTTCCCTCCTCTGCCGGCCTGGTCACCCCTAACTGCCCTCCCCTGCAGGTTTGATTGCCCCCAACTGCCCTCCCTTGCAGGCCTGGTCCCTTCCAACTGCCCTCCCTTGCTGGCCATCTTGTGACAGCCATCTTGTGTCCACATGGGGGCAGCCATCTTTGACCACATGGGTGCAGCCATCTTGTGTGTTGGAGTGACGGTCAATTTGTATATTACAGAAGCCCAGTGCACGAAATCGTACATGGGAGGGGGTTGTCCCTCAGCCCGGCCTGCACCCTCTCCAATTTGGGACCCTTTGGTGGATGTCTGACTGCTGGCTCCTAACCACTTGCCTGCCTGCCTGCCTGCCTGATTGCCCCCTAACCATGCCCCTGCTGGCCTCATTGCCCCCAACTGCTCTCCCCTGCCAGCCTGATCGCCCCCAACTGCCCTGCAGGCCTGGTCACCCCCAATTGCCCTTCCCTGCTGGTCTGGTCGCCCCCAACTGCCTTCCCCTGTCGTCCATCTTTGTAGTGGCCATCTTGTGATGGCCATCTTGAGGTGGCCATCTTGTGACGATGTGAGGGCGGCCATCTTGTGGTGGCCATCTTGTGATGTCGTGCAAGGGCATCATGTGATGCCACCTAGGCTTTTATTATATAGGATAGATGGTCTGTTTTCAAATCTCAGAATGGAGTCTGTAAGGATGGATAAAGGCCTTTCCTTTTCTTTGCTTTGGCTTCCACAATTTATGAGAAGCACCTGGTCATTAACTCCCAAGATTATTGGCTCCTCTGATTCAAACAGCTCCTCTGTTCAAACTGTGGGACAAGATAAGCTACTCTCAAGGC